>NW_027250886.1:0-89560 GCF_044704955.1 Pristiophorus japonicus | reverse complement strand
ACACCAGAGTCAATTTACTAGTATGTATTGGAAGTTCAAGAATGGGTAGGAACTAGATTTCATGGTAATCAATTTTACGTTACTTATTAAATCTGCGGGAACTACAATACAAGCATTAATCATGGAGTGCACTATTTTTGTATGTTATGTCACACTCCCCAAATAATGGAATTGAATCCTTTCGATGGGGCTCACACTACTTGCACCTGAATTGCACTTCAGTCCAGATAAACAAGTGGCTTGCATCGAGAAAGAATATGCATTGAAACTGCCCCCAACAGTTTCTCTCAAAACCAATTTTGTAGTTTCCTGTGGTTGAAATGTGCCTCAATTCTATCAAGGAAGTTACAATGTGCATTATTTACTGACAATGTACCTGCGGATTTCCCTCGGTATTGAATACTGAATAATGCATGCAGTGGGAAGGGCCAATTTGGTTACAACAGGAAAACGTCACGACAACTCAGAAAAAAAACCTATCTATTCCTTTGCAAAGTTGTGTTTTCGGAGTAATTAAGCAGAAAGAATGTGTGCGGACAAAATATATCAATAAACGAGCAGGTAGAGCATGTAATGGGGGGGAATAAAGAAAAATAAAGAAAAGGGAGGGAGGTGCGTCGGCAGCAAAAAACACCCAGAGCGAAGAAATGGCGCTGGAGCAGAGGGAGAAGCCGCTGGTGCACTGTCCTGTCTGCTCGCAGGGGATGGAGAGTTTCAGGATGAATTCTCACCTGGACCACTGTCTGGGGGTCAGGCCGCCGTCGCCGGACAATGAGCGGGGTGAGGAGGCTGCAGAGTACAGCGAGCAAGAGGAAGCCCGCGGCAGCAAGAGAGCGCGCGTGTCCCCGGCGCGCGGCGATGGAACGCAGCCCGCGAGCCGCCGCCGCGAGACCGCAGCAACCGCCGCCCCGCTCTTTGCACTCTTCCACAAGGCGCGCGCGGCGACCGTTGAGCCTGCTCCCCCCTCGCCCGCGCCCGCGCCCGCGCCGGCTTCTTCCTCCTCCAACCGCGAGCCGCCCGCAGCGAGTCAGGAGTCGGGCCAGCTACTCGTGTCGCTGGAGCAACTCGAGTCCAAACCTCTGGCCGAGATCATGAGACCCAGCGTTTTAGGGGAACTTATTGGCCAGAGTAAAGTATTGGGAGAAAATACCCTCTTGAGGACGCTGCTGGAATCGCACGAAATCCCATCCCTAATTTTGTGGGGCCCACCAGGATGTGGCAAAGTAAGTACAGTATGGGGAAACCCGCATTCCTGTGATCTGCAAATGTCTCCTTGTCTTCATTCATTTGCAGCACGAGTGCCCCAGATTTTTCTATTCGAGCCACTTGGATGTGTACCATGGAGGGTAGTGGACTGGAACTAGCTGAAGTGCTCTTTCAGAGAGCCGGCACGGGCTAAATGGGCCGAATGGCCTCCTTCTCTGCTGTAACCATTCTGTAATTCTATATAAAGTTTAAAACAATGGTCTGTTAATTTGCATATAAAACATCTAGACTGACGCTCCACTGCAGTACTGAGGGAGCATCATTATCATCATAGGCAGTCCCTCGAAACAAGGATGACTTGCTTCCACGCCGATAAGACATGAGTTCACAGGTGATTCAATGGACCTAATATTCCAGGTCCCGAACTCCATCCTGAAGGGTGGAAGATGCCTGTGCGTGGATTTTTTAAAAAACGTGTGGTGGCCGTTGTACACCAGCCACCACATGGACTTGACAGAGCTAGATCTTGGTCCTGTGGCAAGGATTAACCAAGATAACTGGAGACCAGCTCTGCTGCACGGACCTAGTGCGCACACATATCGCGGCCTCTCCTGGGCCCCGAACTCCCGCCTCTCCTGGGCCCCGATCACATCCCTCTATTAACTCTTGCCGCTCCTTCGCCCTGACCTCGCCGCTCCAGCTGTACCTGCCCGCACAGCAATCAGCCGTCACCCTCCTACAGCTGCTCCCTGAAGTGGCATGCTGCCGCACGCTGCTCCCTCTAATGGTCCCGGCCTGCTGATGGTCTTGCAGACCAGGACCACACCGATTTCTGGGCCGGGCCGCTGCACACTGATCCCTCTAATGGTCCCGGCCTGCTGATGGTCTTGCAGGCCAGGACCACACCGATTTCCGGGCCAGGCCGCTGCACACTGATCCCTCTAATGGTCCCGGCCTGCTGATGGTCTTGCAGGCCAGGACCACACCGATTTCCGGGCCAGGCCGCTGCACACTGATCCCTCTAATGGTCCCGGCCTGCTGATGGTCTTGCAGGCCAGGACCACACCGATTTCCGGGCCAGGCCGCTGCACACTGATCCCTCTAATGGTCCCGGCCTGGTGATGGTCTTGCAGGCCGAGACCACACCGATTTCCGGGCCAGGCCGCTGCACACTGATCCCTCTAATGGCACAGGCCTGTTGATGCTCTTGCAGGCCGGGACCGTGCCGATCCGGAATGAGGGAGCATTGCACTGTCAGAGGTGCCGTCTTTCGGATGAGATATTAAACCGAAGCCCCATCTGTCCTCTAAGGTGGACCCAAAAGATCTTATGGTACTATTTTGAAGAAGAGCAGGGGAATTATACCTGGTGCCCTGGCCAATATTTATCCCTCACTCAATAACCAGATAATCTGTTTATTTGTGGTGTTATCACATGGCTGTTTGTGGGAGCTGCTTGTTCTGCACAAATTGACTGCCATGTTTCCTACATTGCAACAGTAACTACACTTGAAAAGCACTTCATTGGTCGTGAAAAGTGCTATATAAATGCAAGTCTTTTTATATCTCAAGCTGCAGATAATGGGCCAGATCGTCTTGCAAAAATAATGGCCAGTTCACACTGCACGCCGCTATTAATGCGCAAAATGGCCGTGCAAATTCAGGTGCAGAAGACATACGCCGTGAGTTGCGAATCGCCATAACTTGCTGGTTGATTTGTGCCACTCCGCCGTTTGCCTCGCACAGACAGCAGCTTGCCGTCAACCTGCTTGTTATTTTTAAGAATTTGATGGATTTGTACATTGAACTCGCCGCAGAACATTAGGGTTTATACTTAAAATCGTACTTTTGCTGTTAACAATGTGATAATAGTTATGGCAATCCCAATCAACCCCTCCAGCCCAGAAATGGAACAATTTAAACTGATGAGTCTCATTCCTGCATGTATCAAATTATTCCTAGAGCGGTTAAAAATGTTTTTCTTCTCTCGCTCTCTCAATCCAATCTTTCTCTCCCTCGCTTTATTTCTATTTCTGTACCTGATTTGACTCTAATTCACCCACTCTAATTCACTTTTTCCTTCTCGTTAGTTCCTCTGTTTCTCAATCCTTAAATTGCATTGGTTAAGGAGAATGGACTGTTGGTCCCGTCATTCACCAAGGTTCCAGATGCCTCGTTGTCCTTGCACTTGCAGCAACTTACAGGGCGAAAATTTTTCGAGCTGACGGTTGCAGGATAACTACTGGTGCACATCTCGATCCTGCAAGATTTGGGCCAATAACCGATCTTGGTTTGGATTTATGCACCAATAAGTCAACAACTTGAGAACAGCCATTACCAAATGTTGAAGTATACAAAATTTAAACAGGATATAGCAACAAGTAAGAAATATAGGAACAGGAGTAGGCCATTCAGCCCCTCGAGCCTATTCCGCCATTCAATGAGATCATGGCTGACCTATCTGCCTTTGGCCCATAACCCTTAATACCTGGTTTGCAACCAGTAACTAGTGGGGTACTGCAGGGATCAGTGCTGGACCCCAACTATTTACAATCTATATTAATGACTTGGAAGAAGGGACTGAGTGTAAGGTAGCCAAGTTTGCTGACGATACAAAGATGGGAGGAAAAACAATGTGTGAGGAGGACACACAAAATCTGCAAAAGGACATAGACAGGCTAACTGAGTGGGCAAAAATTTGGCAGATGGAGTATAATGTTGGAAAGTGTGAGGTCATGCACTTTGGCCGAAAAAAGTCAAAGAGCAAGTTATTAATTAAATGGAGAAAAATTGCAAAGTGTCGCAGTACAGCGGGACCTGGGGGTACTTGTGCATGAAACACAAAAGGATAGTATGCAGGTACAGCAAGTGATCAGGAAGGCCAATGGTATCTTGGCCTTTATTGCAAAGGGGATGGAGCATAAAAGCAGGGAAGTCTTGCTACAGCTATATAAGGTATTGGTGAGGCCACGCCTGGAATATTGAGTAGAGTTTTGGTTTCCATATTTACAAAAGGATATACTTGTTTTGCAGACAGTTCAGAGAAAGTTCACTAGATTGATTCCGGGGATGAGGGGTTGACTTAGGAGGAAAGGTTGAGCAGTTTGGGCCTCTACTCATTGGAATTCAGAAGAATGAGAGGTGATCTTATCGAAAAGTATAAGATTATGAGGTGGATGCAGAGAGAATGTTTCCACTGATGGGGGAGACTAGAACTAGAAGGCATGATCTTAGAATAAGGGGCCGCCCATTTAAAACAGAGATGAGGAGAAATTTCTTCTGAGGTTTGTAAATCTGTGGAATTCGCTGCCTCCGAGAGCTATGGAAGCTGGGACATTGAATAAATTTAAGACAGAAATAGACAGTTTCTTAAACAATAAGGGGTTATGGGGTGCGGGCAGGGAAGTGGAGCTGAGTCCATGATCAGATCAGCCATGATCTTATTGAATGGTGGAGCAGGCTCAAGGGGCCGTATGGCCTACTCCTGTTCCTATTTTCCTATTTCTTATGTTCTTATGTACCTTTTAGTTCACAAAAATCTCCAAATTAAAATTGACAATTGATCTAGCATCAATTGCCATTTGCAAAAGAGAGTTTAAAAGTTCTACCACCCTTTATATTTAGAAGTGTTTCCTAATTTCACTCCTGAAAGGTGTGGCCCTAATTTTTAGACTATGCCTCCTAGTCCTAGAATCCCCAACCAGCAGAAATAGTTTCTCTCTATCCTATCTTTTCACCTTAATATCTTGAAACTTTGATCAGATCACTCCTTAACCTTCTAAATTCTAGGGAACACAACCCTAATTTGTGCAATGTCGCCTCATAATTTAACTCTTGAAGTCCAGATATCATTCTGGTAACCTAAGCTGCGCTCCCTCCAATTCCAATATATCCTTCCTAAGATGTGGTGCCCAGAACTGCGCCCAGTTGTGATCTAACCAGGGTTTTTTACAGCTGCAGCATAACTTCTAACCCCTTGTACTCTAGTCCTCTAGATATAAAGGCCAGCATTCCATTAGCCTTTTTGATTATTTTCTGTATTTTAATGATCTATGTGCATGACCACCCCCCCCGTCAAGTCTCTTGGACATACACTGTTTTTAGATTTTTACCATTTAGAAAGTACCCTGTTCTATCCTTTTTAGGTCCAAAGTGGATGGCCTCACATTTGCTTACATTGAAATCCATTTGTCACAGTTTTGCCCATTCACTTAATCTAGCAAGATCCCTTTGTAATTTTATGCTTTCATCTACACTGCCTACAGTGCCGCCTATCTTTGTGTCATCGGCAAATTTGGATATATGACTTTCTATGAGGTCATGTCGACCCCCAGACTTACTGGATACTGCTGACCTGGGGCTGGCTGGCTGCTCCTCCTCTCCCCGCTGCCTCAGGTGCTCCACTTTCTCCACCCAGGTCGGGCTGGCATGTCGTGTCCTGGAGCTGGTTGCTCCTCCCCCTCCTCGCTGCCCCCGACACCCCCTCCCCAGTCAGATCGGCGTGGAGAGAGAGTGAGGCACAGCAGCCGACTGAAGCTGGACCCAAAATGCTGCACAGCGATCCAGCATGCACTGTGCAGAAACTTACTGCGCAGTATTTTGGCCTCGGCTTCGCCGCCTCAGTCAGCCGCCGCGCCTCACTCCCTCTCCGCTCCGCCCCGATTGCGGGGAGGGGTGGGCGGAGGGGGGGGTAGCGCCAGAAGCGGCGGGGAGAGCAGGAGCGGAGACTAAGGAGAGCGAGATCGATTTGTCTCTCGTCAACCGTACTATTCATTCTAATTATAGAGATGGGACACGAATCAGTCAAATATCTGTTATACAAAACAGCTAGTTTGCACAAAATAACCTCCAACAAATCTGCCATCTGGCCGGCCCGGCCTCTGAGGGAGCACTGGAGGCGGTGCGGAGAGGAAGAGTAGTCGGCCCCAGGACACAGCGCTGGTCGTGACCCCCCACCAAGAATAATGCTGGACCAGGGACCAAAGAATCCCAGACGGGAGAGGTTCAACCTGTACCTACCCATTATTCCTACTCTCTGTCTCTTGCAGCGCAGCCAATTTCCTAACTAGGTCAATAATTTGCCCTCAATTCCGTGGGCTTCTACCTTAGATAACAGTCTCTTATGGGGGTCTTTATCAGGTGCCTTCTGCAAGTTCATATAAATAACATCCATAGACATTCCCCTGTCCACTACTTCAGTCACCACTTCAAAAATTCAATCAGATTTGTCAGGCATGACCTACCTTTCATAAATCCATGCTGGCTCTCTGATCAACTGAAAATCTCAAGGTGTTCATTCACCCTATCCTTAATTATAGACTCTAGCAATTTCCCGACAACAGATGTTAGGCTAACTGGTCTATAATTCCCAGGATTCCCTCTCACCATTCTTAAAAAGCAGAAGAATGACATGCGCAATTTTCCAATCGAAAGGGATGGTTCTTGAATCGAGAGAACTTTGGAAGATTATAGTTAGGGCATCTGCAATGTGCTCACCCATGTCCTTTTAAAATCCTGGGATGGAACCCATCTGGCCTTGGATTTGTCACTCTAGTGCCATTATTTTCTTCATTACTGTTAATTTGCTTACCGTTAATTTTATTACTGTCCCCAATTCATTATTAGTTTCTTTGGGATCTCTGGCTTGCTATCCTCTTCTCCTGTAAATACAGTAACAGTGCCAAGAATCTGGAGTTCTAGAATCTGTACTGTTCCGGACACTGGGACAATCCGTGGTGGAGTCGTCCGGAATCTGGAAAATATTCCGAAACCTGGATCCCCGCTTTGGGCCGCCGCCGACCTCTCCCTGGCCTCGGGCCGCCGCCGATCTCTTCCCCTGCCGGCCTCGCCGCCGCCAACCTCGCCTCGGGCCGGCCCGCCCCTGCCCCCTCGGGCCGCCTCGCTTGGGCCAACACGCCCCCACTGCCTCGGCCCTACCCTACCCTACCCTACTACCTACCTTGGCCCAGGCGTTTCCGGACTCGGGACGTCATAAAGACGTTCCGAAGTCCACAAATACACAGAATCCGGAGCGGCCTCGGTCCCGAGGCTTCCGGATTCTCGACGTTGTACCTGTACTGACACAAAATAATTATTCAATATGTCCACCATTTCCTTATTATCATTGACAATATCAGCACTTTCAGTTTTTAAGGGGCCAATGTTGTGTCCTGACCACCCTCTTTTTCCTAATGTACTGATTTTGATATCCCTTGCAAGTTTCTTTTGATACTCCCTTTTTTTCGCTCCTACTATCTCTTTTGTGACACTCTGCTGTTCTTTATATCTTTCCTATTCATGCTATTTTTTGCACTTTTGTATGCCCTTTCCTTTAGTTTTATGCTGTCCCTTACCTCTTTAGTTGTCCATGGCTGTTTTTTTTGGCAAGTAGAGCTCTTGTCCTTTAGTGGTATAAAATGGTTCTATATCACATTAAATTATTTTTTGAACATCTCCTACTGATCTTCTGTCATTTTATCCATTAACAGATTTGCCCAATTTACTGTGGACTCCTTGCCTCCTCCCGTTGAAGTTGACCTTGCCTAAATCTAGAGTCTTAGTAGCTGTTTCACGTTTCTCCCTTTCAAATGATATGTTGGATAAATGTTCACGCACAGTTAAGCTGTTAACTAAATCTGGCTCATTACTCATTACTAAATCTAATATGGCCTGCCCCCTTGTTGTCTCGAGGACCTAATGTTGTAGAAAACTATTCTCGACACACTCAAGAAATTTGCTACCTTTCTGACAGGTGCTAGTCTGCTTTTCCCAATCTATATGAAAGTTAAAATTGCCCATTAAAACCACTCTGTCTTTGCTACATGTTCATCTAATCTATAAACATGAATAGAACTGTGTTGATGGATTTTGTAGGCCAGATTGCCAAGGATAACAGGTCACATATGACTCATGGGTGCAAGATTGGAAATTCTAGCTTTACAGTAATCTGTATTGTCAGCTGTTTTGTATTCTCTTTGCTCTGTCAGTCTGAATAGCAGCATATTGCAAGCACTGGTTTGAGATTGGCATTCGCTGATAGCAAAATGGAGCAGGTAGATCTAAGTCACACAGCTAGCTCCATATTCCTTTCTGATCAGAAAAAATAGAGCTCTTGGCACCACCCTGTTCACCAGCATCAGAATACTGATATACTTTTAATTTTATCCTCATCCTTATCCATGCCTTTGTTATCTCTAAACATGACAATTCCAACACACTTGGCTGGCCTCCCACGTTTGACTCTACGTAAATGTGACGTCATCCAAAACTTGTCTGCCCATGTCCTAACTCTCACCAAGTCCCGCTCACCCGTCACCCCTGTGCTCGCTGACCTACATTGGCTCTCAGTTAAGCAACGTCTTGATTTTAAAATTCTCATCCTTGTTTTCAAATCCCTCCACAGCCTCGCCCATCCCTATAATCTTTAATCTCCGCCAGCCCACAACCTCCAGAGATATCTGTGCTCCTCTAATTCTGGCCTCTTGAGCATCCCTGATTTTAATGGCTCAACCATTGGTGGCCATGCCTTCAGCTGTCTCGGCTCTAAGCTCTGGCATTCCCTCCCTAAACTTCTCTACCTCTTTCCTCCATTAAGACGCTCCTCCTTGACCAAGTTTTTGTTCATCTGCCCTAATTTCTCCTTAAGTGGCTCAGTGTCAAATTTGGCATTCTAACACTCCTGTGAAGCACCTTGGGATGTTTTACTATATTAAAAGCGCTATGTAAATACAAGTTGTTATCGTTTAGCACAGAGTCAGCTGTTGTATTGGCTTTCTATTAATATCAATCTATCTAATATATTTAAAAAATCTTACAGCTGCCTGCACTTTCTGTCAACTTGTTACATTATAAATTATTATGGCCACATTTCCAATGGAGACTGTCTATTTCAACTGTTCACACTGTAATTACACCGAGCGCCAGTGTAGTTGTAGTACCACTACTGGTGGGAGGATGTAATTACAGCCCAGTTACAGGTTTGCAGGTCCGTGCAGCAGAGCTGGTCTCCAGTCGTCTTGGTTAATCCTTGCTACTGGACCAAGACTTAGCTCTGTGAAGCCCGTGTGGCGGCTGGTGTGCAACGACCACAACACGTTTTTTAAAAAAAAAAATCCATGCACAGGCATCTTCCACTCTTCAACATGTAGTTCGGGACCTGGAATATTCGGTCCTTCATTGAAATAGCCGTGAACTCATCCCTTTTTGGCGTGGAAGCAAGTCATCCTCGATACGAGGGATCCCCTATGATGATGATGACCGTTTGCATAGGCATTAACCATTAGAAATATGGACATAGGAATTGATGGTGGAAATGTAAAAGTAAAGACAATATTTATGACTTTCTAAAATGGGGAGTTAATTACGTATGCACACCATGTGAGATCGACAATAATATACTAAAAATGGTGCATCTGAGCGCACTTCCTTTATAAATGTTTTTTGTCCACTTTCCAATAGAAACTGCCTATGTAAACCTGTTATACCTTAATTATTCTCTCCTGCTATTAAGGGCACTGTCACACCTCAGTTTTGCATTCCCAGCTCATCAGTCTGTACTACAAAGAAACTCCTGTGCTTTAGGCATCTATATTTCTCTCTGCCAAATTTCCAAAAGTTTTGTGATTTAACTATAATGTAAAACTAAAGTATATAAAAGTTATTACAGAATATTTTAATATGGGGACTAAATTATGTCTGCAAACCTTGTTTCTTTTATTATCTACCTACTAACCCCATTTCATCGGAACAATACACTAACTCCCATTTTATTGCGTTGTAAAAACCTTCCTGTGCGCATTTGCCTACATAACAACAGTAACTACACTTTTAAAATTATTTGACTGTAAAACATTTTGAGACATTCTGAGGTTGTGAAGGCATTATATAAACAAACATTATTTTACTCGACTTCTTGTTTACACTGCATGTGATCAATTTGTTTTAATATAAAATTGAAACTTCATTTCTAAAGTTCCCAGTCAATCCATTTCTACCGTGGAAATTCTCATCCTTTGCTTTGGCACACAGGAACAGGAGTAGACCATTCAGTTCCTCGAGCCTGTTCCGCCATTCTATTGAATCATGCCTGATCTGTACCTTAACTTAATTTACCCGCTGTTGCTTCATATCCCTCGATCCCCTTGCCTAACAAAAATCTTATCAACAGTTTTGAAAATTTCAATTTATCTAGCATCCATAGCCTTTTAAGAGAATAGATTTCCTCCAGATTTCCACCACCCTTTGTATTTTCCCCCATTGCCAACTTGGGACACTTAGCAATCCAGGTGATTTAATGAAACCAAGCAGAATATATGTTGCGTTTGGCTTTTAAGATACAAACCATACTTTGCAGATCATAGAAGTCAGCATGAAGGTGTGACTTATGTACCTGACATTAAATTTTACCTAGTAATAGTAAATCCAATATTGCTGTGGGTCGGCAATTCTACTGCTGAGACAAAGGGATTGGATTTGTAGTTGCATTTTTATCAAGGAGGCTTTGAGGGTGTCCTTGAAACGATTCCTCTGCCCACCTTGGGCTTGTTTGCCGTGAAGGAGCTCCGAGTAGAGCACTTGCTTTACCGACACCTGGGAGTCTCTGGCCAAATACTGCCCTAAGTGGAGGAAGTGCATCCGGGAACCGCTGAGCACCTCGAATCTCATCGCTGAGAGCTTGCAGAAAACAAGCGCAGGCAGTGGAAGGAGCGTGCGGCAAACCAGTCCCACCCACTCTTTCCCTCAACGACTGTCTGTCCCACCTGTGACAGAGACTGTAATTCTCATATTGGACTGTTCAGTCACCGAAAAACTCATTTTTAGAGTGGAAGCAAGTTTTCCTCAATTCTGAGGGACTGCCTATGATGATGATCCCTTCTTGCGGTAATGATAGATCTGACATGGAGTATCCTCAAAGGTGAGGCTGAACCATTAGGCCGTGAGCTCAATTGGCTGAAAATCAAAGTGCAGCACTTCGGGATCACAAATCCTTCAGTTTCCACCACTGTGAATAGAAAATCCACAGAGATGGTGAACAATTTGAACTGCCTTGCGAGCTTGATATACAGCTCAGGCGCCTCTGAAGGAGATATACGTCCGTGAATAGAAATCCCAGAGGTGTTATGCGATCTCTTGACAAAAACATGCAGAAGTTAAGAATCCAACGAGCAACCGACCTCATTGTTTTTTTTATCCTAGTCTTAACACATGGAGCAGACACATAGGTTCCTACTGTTTGTGACCAACCAAGATTGGATGACTTTGACCAAGGGCACCTCCGACGAATACTTGGGAGTCCACTGTTACTCCGTCAGGAACGCAGAGATAAGAAAGTGCACCGCACACCCTGCCAGATCAGATGAGAACTTTAGACTTGAACAAAGCTCAGCATGCACCCCATCAAGGTCCCCTCCAGATAGGCATAGAACTCGAAGCCGACCAAGAACCATTTGGACCCATGCAGTCATGCAGGACTTAATAAAAGAGTTGGATGGAAATGTCATAGAGGCACCACCACACTTCCATTGGTGGAGTAGGTGATCAGTAGCAGTAATTCCAAGATTTTGAATCCTGAGAAAATGAGTTTAAGTAGGAAAGTGTGTCATGAGTATTGATTGCAACACATTGCAGTTGTAGAGAGGAGGAGCATGGAAGAAAGCATGGAGCAGCACTGACCATTGTAGTATTGATAAAATAAAGGTTGTGAGAAAGACAGCCTATCTTATTTCTTGTATCCTGTTCTGGAGTGGGAGAGAAGTGGTCAAAGTGCTCCCAAAATTTGGGAGTAATATTCAAATCTTAGACAGATTTTTGCTTTACAAAAATACTTACAAAAGGAACTATTTGACCAAAAATAACTACGTTTCTTCAAGTAATGATTAGGAGAAGCTTAACCAATCCTTTTTTGACGCTACCATCTTGCTCGTTTCCCAAATTATTTTCTGAATTCCATTCAGTTCTGCTTCCCGCTCCCATCTCCCTGGTTCACAAAGAAACTGTGACCAGAAAAGTGACTCACCCCTAGGCCTCCACCAATGGTACTCCGACAATCATACTAGGTGCTTGAGAGCAGCTGAGTGACAACTCCTGCTTTTTTTACCTTGCCCCTCTGCATCTCCAAACCAACATGGTTGAGATCAAGGTCATGTGGGAGTTTACAGACAAGTCCAGGCATATGGAGTTTAACAAGAATAAATAAATCCTTCACAGCCACCTATTAAATGATAAAAATAAACCCCATGAAACGCAATATCTGCAAGGCTAAGGTGTCATGTTTTGACAATATTCTTTCTGTCAACACTGCCCTACAAAATCAGCTATGTAAAAGGCAAAAAGTAAAAAATTCCCCTATAAGTAGATTTAAGATATTCCTCTTTTTAATTGCTCGTGACTGTAACACCTTCTGTTAAATACAGATAACATATGGATAATAAAGTGATTAGTTGGTGGTGACTCTATGGGCTCAATTTTCCCCAGGAGTTGCTCCGTTTTTTTTTGGAGTAGGCTGCTTTTTCTGGCCTAACTTAAAAATCCCCAGTTTCCCCAATCAGTTTGCACCAGCGTAACTCACTTAGTTACGTTTTTTTTAGGTTATTTTTTTTCTCAAAAGGGGGCGTTACCAGCCACCTACACCAGTTCTGGCCATTTAGGCAACCTTGGCCAGCTAATAGTTACTCCATTTCTACTTAGGCTAGCGTATGTGGCCACTTGAGAAAACCCTTGCGGAGAGTTAAAGAAATCGGTGCAGGTAAATACATCGGAGGTTATTCGGCCTGGGATAGGGGCAGGAAGCGGACCTGAATCAACCAAGCCTTAGGGAACAGACTTGCAAAATCATCCTTCCTTCGTACAGTTAAAATAAGAAGAAATAAAAAATTAAAGTCCTACCTTCAGCATCAAACTGCAATTCACCTTTTTGCATTTGGCCCAGGACTCAGAACGCACACAGGAGAACTTACAGAACTCACCGCAGCCAGGAGAACTCGGAGATCACATCAGGAGGCCACTCGGCAGGGCTATGGGCGGGAGAACTCACCAGCAGGCTGGAGAACTCCGAGGTCGCACCGGGAGGCCACTCGGCCAGGGCTAAGGGCGGGACAACGAACAGGGAGGCAACTCGGCCTGGGCTAGCGTCAGGAGCGATCGAACTGGCCAGCATTGGGGTACAAAAGGAAACCAGGTTGAAATAGGGCAGGGATAGGGTGGGTGATTGGGGTTCAATGGGGACAAATGCACATTGGAAGTAAAAATAGGAAGCACTTGAACCCACTCCATTGATTTATCTTACAAGTTAAATTAAAGAAAAAGACTTTTATAAAGCTTTTGACATTGTACAGTTCTTCATTCCTATAAACATGGCAAAGAATATTGCAAGTTGTTTTAAGACACAAACTGTGGTATTTCTTTTTTTGACGTTGATGAACTTGAGCCCTAAGTAACAAACATTTCAATTGAAACTTCAAGGAAAAGACTTTTATAAAGAGTTGTAAGGCAGGAGTTACCTTGGAACTGCTCCTGCTTCGCACCTGTAACTTCACCGAAAGTGCAATGAAATCCCATTTACAATTGCATCAACTTGCAAATGGCCGATTGCCAACTCGCAGCGCTACTGCGTCTGCGCGGCCTTCACTATTCTCCACTGCGCATGTGCAGACGTCCTGGCACATTTTCCAACACAGAACGCAGGCTCCAACCCCTGAGGCGAATGGCCACACTGCGCGGCTGCAGTGAAGAGGCTAGATAGCGGCCAAAGTTGAAACATTTTTTTCCGGAGCATCTACGGACGTACTTAAGCGGCGCAACTCGGGTAAGTACGCTGAAAATCGGCTCGGCCAAAATTGAGCCCTATGAAGGGACAGAAGAACAACACTTCAGTTTAACTGTTGTACAAACCCCACAATTTGATTGCTGCCTCAATCACTGCAGGGATTCCCACTATAATCTATATTGCTAATTTTATTAGACACTGACTACCATCTTGCTGCCTGACCTGCTGAGTATTTCCAGCATATTCTGTTTTTATTAGATTTCCAGCATCCACAGTATTTTACATTTTATGGGTGTTTATTGAATACCCTACTTTGTTTATAAAATAGCTACTGCCATTGTCATAAAATGAATGCATCAAAAGCCAAATATATATTACTAACTTACATTGGATAGGACTTGAATCAAATTTGTGAAAACGGCTCCAATTGCCATTTTAGTCACAAAGACATTCCAGAACTAGTTGTTCTGGTTTTTGCAGAATAATGCAAGTCGTGAACTGTATTGTTGGGTCTTATTTCTCATTGTGGAGTTAAATCTTGCCAGCACCAGTTTTGCTGATGTTCTAAAGCTGCTGCACTACCTCCAGTATGTCAGTGATTCAGATCTAAAATTTGCTAAGCAAATCGTTTTCCTACACCAGTTAATCATCAATCTCTTGTACTGTGTGATATCTACAAATGTCAATGGGCTGTAATTTGCGGCACCTACAGGCGTGTACGAGGTGCGAAACGCATGTGCTAAAACCTGGAACTTGCGATCTGTCAAGAATCTTCTTTGAAGAGTTGGGCTATTTGCTCAGCGAATTCCCTGAACAGAATAAGACTTTTAAAGGACATAAAAAATAAGGTAAGTTTATTTTTAGACCCTTTAAAATATCTACATTTATTTTTCAAAAAATTTAATTTTGTCTTAAGTATTTACTTTAATCCAATGCTGATTCATTTTAAATTAGATGTTTTTTTTAAATTGTATTTTAAGTGTATGTATTTTGGGGGGTATTCCCATTCATACTTATGAGGGTTCCACACATAGGAATCCTCATAAGTATAAATGGGTATCACCTTTCTTTCATTGGTTGGGCCAGCCCACATGATCCCAGGGGTGCTTGCGAACCACATGCGCCTCTGGGATACGTGGGCCTCTATGCAGGCCTACGCGTAGAGGTCCAGGAGCGCAAGTGTCCATACCTCCGGGACCATTAGGTAGGTTTGTAGATTTTTTGCAGATCGGAGGCATCCGCTCGCGGGCAGCCTCCAACCTCAATTTCAGGCCCAATATTATTCCCAGGTTGGTCTGCAGCTTAGAGTACCACCATCATACCATTGTTACTGTATTATATCTACAATGAGACAAATCTGATTGATTTGGGTACAATGGCCAGGAGACATACTGGACAATAAATAATGTCTGCTATAAGACATAATTCATCATCTCAACTAGTACTACTATCACTACCAGTGGCAGACCTATAAATAAACCACCCTAATGTTATGTGTTTGAAGGGCAGAATCTATAATCTATTGATCTGCTGGTTGTTTTTTATAGTTCAAATAGAGACGATGCAAACATTTCTCATGCTCCATTTTATTAAAATCTCAGTAATAACAACTTTAATGATTTCACCTTTATTTATTCACATCCAGAACAGTTGTCTGCAATTATCAGTAGCTGTGCATTGTTTGAACACCAGTGAATGCAAAATATGAAATTTGATAGGGATGGGAGGACTACAAAGCTGGTTCAAGACAGTACCTGGCTAGTTTTTTTTTTTGCATCCTTCATTTAAAATTCTATGTTTGTAAAGTTGTACTATAAATTTGGTGGTGCTGCTGTGTGGTTAGAAACAGACTTAAGTGGAGAATAGCACTTGGGGACGCTTTGACAATCTGCCCATGGTATACCGTATTGACTTTAAAGCAGTTAGAATTAACATGCAAGATGTCAAAAATCATTCTGATTGCTTTGATGTATTAGAATTAGAAATAGATTAATACACCTCCATAACACTAGTTAGTGCCATCTTATTAATTTTCAATTTTTCTCCTGATCTGATCTTGAGGTATGGGGATTGGGAATAGATTAGGTGCCTCGTGAAGAAGAAAAATGGTACCGACTTGATAGGCCAAATGGCATGTTTCTGTATTGTAACATTCTATAATCTGTGCATAAGTATCGGAAAATGAGAGAAGGCATAAAATGCATTAAACGGCATTTGGTTTATTGGTCATATCAAACAAAGTGCTCACAACTATGGCTAGGAGATGTTCAAATTAAAGTCTGGGTGAATGAACGGTATTAGCCCCAACCTATTGGCATGTTGTGGACATTATAAAATCAGGTCTGTTGGTTCCAACTTGTATAAAAGTTGCCTCTGCAAAAGTTAGCAAACTGCAAAAGATAGATTGCACTGGCGTACATTGTACTCAAGTTATTTTTGCAACCCCGTTCAAATAAATCCTACATAAATATGCTATTTATGCACTAGATATTAAGGTTGTAATTTTCCCCCCTCCTAATGGTTCTGTTTTGTGCCATGCTGGACCTAATTCTGTTTGAGTGCCATGGTCCTCTGATTTGGGAAGCTGTGTTGGTTGTATGCTGTATTGATTACTTGCTTAGTCTACTAGGCTTGATTCAATAGGGTGGATTTTCAACTTGCTGCTCAGGTGTAAACCTGGCCTTGCAGATCGGCTGTCAATTATAGAAACCAAACAATGATTATTTTCATTGACTTCAAAGAATGGCTGATCTGCATTGTCGCTTTGCACCTAGCCGGCAAGTTGAAAATCTACCCCGTGTGACAGATTGACTTTAACCTCAATCTAAAATTGGTCAGCAGATTTGCAACTGCAGATTATTACAGTTTTATGCAAGTCCTTAATTGTTGGCCAGTAGATTGCTTCAAAAGCTGATGTAGTTTTAAATAAGTAAATGCTACATTCCATTAAAGTACTTCATGTTGGTCTTTTGCCCATTTCTCTACCACCCCAGCTATTCTCTGACTCGCCATTAATATTACATGGACTGATTTGCTTTTTTTCATGGAAGAATTATGGAATTGCTGAATACACTGCCTAAAACTGAATTTGGCTTATTCAGTAACTGTAAATCATTGATCATTGCAGAATGGGTGCATAAATGGCAAATTAATTTCAGTATAGATAAGTGTGAGGTGGTGTAATTTGGTAGGTGAAATAAAGAGGCGACCTATTCCTTGGAAAATAAGAGTCTAAATGGGTTGAGGTACAAAGGCTTGAGGGGTACAGATACAGAAACCATTAAAAGTAGGAACGCAGGTTAACAAAGCCATTTTTTAAAAAAGCAAACCAAGCTCGAGTACATAAAAAGTGCAAACAAAGCACCAGTGTTCATTTCTAGAGGAATATAATTCAAAAGCAGAAAAGTTATGTTAAACTTTATATAGAATCTTGGTTAGACTACATTTGGAATACTGTGGACAGTTCTGGCCTCCATATTACAAAAAGGAATTAGAGCACTGGACAAGGTGCAAACCAAATTTACAAGGATAATACCAGAATTGGGAGGTTATGACTATTAGGAAAGACTGAAAAGGCTGCGGCTCTTTTCTTTTTTAAAAAAAAAAGGGTGAGGGGTGACCTAATAGAGATCTTTAAAATTGTGAACAGGTTTGATAGGGTAGATGTAGAGAGAGGGTTTCTGCAAATGAGGATGCAGGATCCAGCAGTGTCGAGGGCCCAAGGGCAGCACTGGCCAGCCCACACTGCAATATGTGCGCGCACTACGTCCGTGCAGCAGAGCAGGGCTTCAGTCGTCCAGTTTACCCTTGCTACTGGATATAGGCCTAACTCTGTCAAGCCCCGTGTGGTGGCTAATGTGCAACGGTCACCACGTTAAAAAAATCCACGCACAGGCATCTTCCACTCCTGGAGTTCAGGACTGGAATAGCGGGTCCTCCATTGAAACATCTATGAACTCCTCCTTTTTGGTGTGGAAGCAAGTCATCCTCATTCGAGGGACTGCCAGTGCAGCTTTCGGCCGCCTGAGGAAAAGAGTGTTTGAAGACTAGGCCCTCAAAACTGCCACCAAGCTCATGGTCTACAGGGCTGTAGTAATATCCGCCCTCCTGTATGGCTCAGAGACATAGACCATTACAGTTGACACCTCAAGTCGCTGGAGAAATACTACCAACGATGGCTCTGCAAGATCCTACAAATCCCCTGGGAGGACAGACGCACTAACATTAGCGAACTCAACCAGGCCAACATCCCCAGCATTGAAGCATTGACCACACTTGATCAGCTCCGCTGGGCAGGCCACGTTGTTCGCATGCCAGACACGAGACTCCCAAAGCAAGCGCTCTACTCTGAATTCCTTCACGGTAAATGAGCCAAAGTTGCGCAGAGGAAACGTTACAAGGACACCCTGAAAGCCTCCCTGAAAAAGTACAACATCCCCACTGACACCTGGGAGTCCCTGGCCAAAGACCGCCCTAAGTGGAGGAAGTGCATCCGGGAGTGCGCCGAGAGCATGCAGAAATCAAGCGCAGGCAGCAGAAAGCGCGTACGGCAAACCTGTCCCACCCACCCTTTTCCCTCAATTTCTATCTGTCCCACCTGTGAATGGGACTGTGGTTCTCATATTGGACTGTTCAACCACCTAAGGACTCATTTTTAAGAGTGGAAGCAAGTCTTCCTCGATTCCAAGGGACTGCCTATGATTTTCTGTTCACCATGGTGGAAACTGAAGGATCTGTGATTCTGAAGTGTTGCATTTTGCTATTTTGTCAGTTATGCTCAAGGCCTAATGGTTCAGTCTCACCTTTTGAGGATATTCAGTGTCAGATCTACTATGTCTAGCATTACCGTGAGAAGGGAAACGTTATCCACATAGTCAAAGTGACCGACAATGCACTCCAAGATCCAGTCCACGAGTAGCAGATCAAATCCGGGTCGATGATGCATCCTTGTTGAACTCCAGATCTTGTTTCTAAGAAGGCGCAGTAGTCGTTCCCCATGTGCATGCAACTGGTTGTACCTTCGTGAAGGAGTCGAATGGGTCGAACTAATTTATCCGGAGCACACACTCACTTTAGAAGTAACCAAATTAAATTCTTGTCCACCGTGTCAGATGTTGCCTTGATATCGATTGTAGGCTGCCCATAGTGGATTTTGGTATTCTCTGCATGTATGGAGATGATAAGCTCAAAAATGCTGTCGGTGATGGATCTACCTGACATGAATCCACTTTGCTGCAGTTGTCTCTCACTTAAGAGTACATAGAATTATATTGAAATTCCATGTACTCTTAAATAGAAGTATATAGAAAGACTGAACAGGCTGGGGCTCTCTTCTCTAGAAAAGAGAAGACCGAGAGGTGACCTGATAGAGGTCTTTGATATTAGGAAGAAGTTCGATAGGGTAGATGTAGAGAAGATGTTTCCACTTGTGTGGGAGTCCACAAATAGGGACCATAAATATAAAATCGCTAATAAATCCAAAAAGGAATTGAGATATGTTTCTACCTGGTGAGCGGTTTGAATGAGGAGACCTCATTGAGGTGTATAACATTTTGAGGGGCCTGGATATAGTGAATAGCAGGGGTCTATTTCCCTTGGTGGAAGGGTCAATTACAAGGCAGCATAGGTTTAAGGTGGTTGGTGGAAGGTTTAGGGGGATTTGGGGGGAAACTTCTTCACGCAGAGGGTTGCGGGGGTCTGGAACTCACTACCTAGAAGGGTGGTGGAGGCAGAAACCCTCACCACATTTAAAAGGTGCTTGGATGGGTACTTGAAGTTCTGTAACCTGCAGGGTTACAGACCTAGAGCTAGTAAGTGGGATTGGACTGGATAACTTCTTGTTGGCTGGTGCAGATACGATGGTAAGTACTTCAGGGAATCAAATATGGCCAGAGTGATCTCCTGGACTAGTTTTGATTGCCTGGATGGGTCGGAGAGGAATTTTCCCAGATTGTTTTCCCCCAATTGGTCTGGGTTTTTATCTGGGTTTTTTTGCCTCTCCCAGGAGATCGCATGGCTCCAGGTGGGGTGGAGTGTAAAATGTTGCAATACATGGGGTATCGCAGTTGTATGGGGTGGACTGGATGCTCTTTACTGGTCTTCCATTGTTCATAGGTTTATATGTAACTTTCAGGGCTGCTGACTGAGGGCCGTGTGGCTCTTCGTTTGCTGGCATGGACACGATGGGCCGAAATGGTCTCCTTCTGTGCTGTAAATTTCTATGTTTCTAATGTGGGACTCGCTTAATTTAAGGGGAAGTTAGATAAGTACATGAGGAAGAAAGGGATTGAAGGATATGTCGATCGGGTGAGATGAAGCAAGATGGGTGGAGGCTTGTGTGGAGCATGAACACCCAGCATGGACCTGTTGGGCTGAATGACCAGTTTCTGTGCTGTGTAATTCTATGACCATTTGCTTGCTGCTATCATGTATTAACTGATGTAGGGCTTTAGTACATGCCTCTCTGCCTCCTTACAGCATTTCCAGTGTTTATTCATGGAAGTGTCTACTTCAAGGATGACTGGCAGATTGTAGTTGATCATAGGATCTGGTATGGCTTTTTGTGTTTTTGGCAGAGCTTCAGAGATTCTCATTGCAGGGCGGTTCAGCAGAGTTTCAAACCAGCTCTTCAATCTTGCCATTTTCTCCGGCATGGTTGATAATAGCTGACCATTGCCATCTCCGTCTGGATCAGTGGCTGATTAATGATGCCCACAAAGATGCTTAATATTGCAGAAGGGCATTCCTGGTGCAGTTAGATTTCAATAACTGTCTAAAAGGCCTAGTTCTGACGGTCGTGGTGAAGAATTCTCTTTCACACTGCTCCAAGAGACCGGTATGCAGCCATGTCGCCCTTCATATAGGCCAGTCTCCTTTTTCTCCACAATGTCAAGGGTTTCTTGGCTTATCCTCTCATGATGCCATCTCTTTGTGATTCTTAGGGAGGTTTGGCTGATTGCATAAGTTCTGATTTGAACATAGACCACTGCGTCACAATGTCATGCCCAGGGCAGTCAGTCTCCAGTGCCTCTCATACCTTCGATTGGGTGGGTTTCAGATTTCCACTACCCTTTGTGTGAAGAAGTGGTTCTTGACATCATCCTGACCTTTCATTTGGAATTCCTTCCCTTCTAAAACTAAAATCCTGTGAGACCTGCCGGCCCATGTAACAGAATTTCCGATGTGTGCTCCCAAGCTGCGGATATATTTTCCCTGCGATATATTTAAAAATAAAAAATAAAAAGATTTTGCACAAAGCTTTAAATTCTTAAGTGCGTGATTCAGAGTTTTGCTTCTATTCTTCCTCAATCTTGCTCATCAGTTTCACAGGATCAAAAGATGGTACTCAAGATATTTCTCCGTATCGGAGTTGCTCACTGGTCTTCTTTCCCCAGCTCAGTGAACATTTAAAAAAAATATAGTAAGTGACAGTTTCTCGTATTTTTTTTACTGGGTCAAACACCATTCTAATGAAAAAGTGAACGTATTAAAGGAAAACGCAGGAAAAACCATTGCAAAATATCAATAGTGAGAAACCACAAATACTGCAAATCCAAAATTAAAAACAGAAATGCTTAAAATACATGACATCTGCAAAGAAAAAAAGACTGGTTAATTTCTTGACAAAAGGTCGATACCCAGAACATTTGCCAGCATTTTCTGTTATTTCAAAATTCAAATACAAATTTGGAGGAAATGCACTAAAATAATTTCCACAGAAACCCACAGGAGAAGCGGCTGTAGTTTGAGATCACTAAAAGCAGGTTATGTCTTTTACTTTCTGCTTCTAATTTTTTTCTGATGGATTCATGGGCCCCTTGTTTTAACTGGCCCGCCCCACCTGTCAGAAACCGAGTTGGGTGGGGGGGGGGCAGTTAAAATAACGGGTGTCAGTTACCCCGCTGATCCTGCTTCCTTCCCTGTGGTGTTCCCATATTAACCTGCTGTTTTGATCTGCAATTTCAACCTGAGACCTGAGCAGTGGGGAGGGAGGAGGGGTGGTGTCAGCGCGCTCAACTGGCAAGGCCTGCCAGGAGCCGGATCCTGGGTCAGGAGAGGCCCAGAACGTCAGTTTTAAAAGTTATTTTCCCGGTTTTCTTATGTGGTCGGAGTGCTCCTCGGAGCCTCATAAGGAAGTCTTGGACCTCCCTTAAACCAGTCTACTCCCCCTGCTTGATCACGGCAAGATCGCCCACCCCAGGGCTCCGATCGCAGCAAGACCTCCCCTCTTGATCGCGGCCGCTTGTTTGCACTCCCGCCCACTAACCAGGCTGTCACTCTGTCATTAAGATCAGCAGAGCCTCTACGTTTCTGGCCTTGCTACCGTTTCAATGTGCTACCACGCTCCCCTGCACCTCCCCATTGATATCAGGGCCATTGCTTGTAGAATTATGCACTGCTTTTAATTATGTACATCTGATAAATTTGTGTGAAACCCAAGATTGCAATCTTATAATTTTATGTTTAACGGTATCTGCACAGTACACCTTTTGTTTTTAAAAAAAAAAACACATTTTTTTACAGACTTCATTAGCCCATGTTTTAGCCAACAACAGTAAGAAGCAAAACAGTACCAGATTTGTCAGTCTTTCTGCTACTAGTGCTTCCACAAACAACATTCGAGAGATGATAAAACAAGCTCAAAATGAACGAAAGCTATTCAAAAGAAGAACAATTGTATTTTTTGATGAAATTCACCGTTTCAACAAAACACAACAGGTAAACAAACTTCTGTGATACCCGGAACTTTGGGAATACAAATGTTTTAAGACACTTGTTTTACATTGCATATTAATCTTACACAATTCAGTAAGTGGAAGAAAAAAATGGTCTGTTGTTTAGGATATCTAAAACATTCCATATAAATAATCAGTATAAACAATACTTAGTCAGAAACATATTTTTGTGTATAATTTTAGCACAGGCTGGTGTGCCAAATTTTTTGCATGACTCGATTTACATTTTCTCCTTATCACCTTTTTATTTAAGCTCTTTCTTACATGTTGCAGATGAGACGATTGTAAACTATGGAGAAGAAAACTTACATTTTGTTGTCCCTAATGTGGTAACAACTTTCTTCTCTCTTCCTCCCGACCTCAGGACACTTTTCTGCCTCACGTCGAGTGTGGGACAATCACATTGATTGGTGCGACAACGGAGAACCCTTCCTTTCAGATCAATGCAGCCTTGTTGAGTCGTTGTCGGGTTATCGTTCTGGAGAAGCTATCAGTAGAGGCTATGGAAACTATTCTGTTACGTGCTTTAAGCTCCCTTGGGATCAGTGTAGTAGGACAGGATAAAGAAGTCGGCTCTATGGATGGCAGCAAAGAGTCTGAGTAAGTCCCTGTAGAACACAACTTGTAAAAACAGAATGTCCAGAATCTAGTGGCAGGATGCCAGTAGGGGACAGTGCTGTGATTATTGTATAAGTGTGGATATGAGCAAACCTGGGATTCCAAGGAAGAAAAACACTGCCAAAATATACTGGGACCAGTATGATATTCCGACTGAGGGTGTTTTTCCTCTTTAAATTTCCACCTATGGAGCAAAAATTCCTTCATTACTGCTTATAACCCAAGCCAATAATACTCTTTCAAAGTGCTTTGTTCATTTGGAGCATCTCGAGTATGGATTGTTTTGCTCAAATCACCTGGCTTTGACTTGACTATACACCATACAGGAAAAACTTTTAGTTCACCGACAGAATTTACAGAAACTAGCGGGAGAATTTTCTCCCAGTGTTAGAACAGACTCTGAAGGAAACACTTTCGGGATGAATTCCCTCTTTTAATGATAAATGGGGAGATTTTTTTGCTTGTTTTCCTTTGACATTAACAAAATTACATACTCAGTAACCATACATTTCAATGTCACACATTCCTGCAATTATTGAGTTGCTTATTAGGAAAAAGATTGTTCACTGTTGATCATCCAAGATAAATTTTCTTCCTATTGTTGTCATAGTAAAATAAGTTATAGGTAAAATTCTGAAATAGTATTGGAGATGATGATGCTTCAAAAATAATGACGTAAATCAGGCAGCAACTTGTGGTGAAGAGATTCCCCTGTGAATTGCGAATGGCCATAAGTTGCAGGCCGATTTCCTCCGCTTCACTGTTAGCGTCACGAAAACAGAACCTCGCCCTTAACCTCCTTGTAATTTTTATGAAGTTGCTGCATTTGCACATTAATTGCGCATTAAACTCGTCACAAAGTCAAGTCCATCAATTAACAGAAGTACCCTTTTAATGATGTGATAATTGTTAATGACTGCCAATCAACATCTCTTGCCCAGAAAATGAACAATTAAAAGTGTAGAGGCTCATTCCTTCAGGTTGTGAATTGTTGTTGGAGATTTTTAAAAATGTCAAATTTTTGATTTTTACATTTTTTTTTCTTAATTTTCCTTTCTGTCTCATTTTTCTCTCTCTCTCTTAATCCAGTCTTTCTTTCCCTCCCTTTATTTCTCTTTCTGCACCTGATCTGACATTTAATTCACCCACTCTAATTCACCCTCCGTCTCAGTTCTTCCTCTGTTTATTTCTCAATCCTTTCATCTCATTGGTTAAGGGGTTATGCTGTTTGGCCCGTTGTTCACCAAGATCCCTGTTGCCCTCGCTCGCATTTCCAGCAACCTTGTGGTCAAAAATTGTTAAAACCTAGACTTGTGTGTGCACGTTTAATGAACAAAATGCCCTATTAGCAAAGTCTGAGCCAATAGATCCTCCACAATAAAGATTTGGCATTTGCAACTTTGACACCTCATGCAAGAAAAATTCTACAGGATTTCCAATTGAAGTTACTTTTTTTTTGTTAAAGTTTTAGTGTAACATGGAATAAATATCATTGTATAAAGCTGCATATAGTAATTATCAGGATTTTATCGCAAGATAATGCACATTGCAGTGCATTGTACTAATCAAAACTAGTTAATAAGGAACATAATAAGTAATAAATCTAAGGTTAAAAGGGATACTTGACAACAGGATACGTATAAAGCTACCATTTGTTT
The DNA here is from genome assembly GCF_044704955.1 of Pristiophorus japonicus. Lineage (NCBI taxonomy): Eukaryota > Metazoa > Chordata > Chondrichthyes > Pristiophoridae > Pristiophorus > Pristiophorus japonicus. The sequence goes on along the minus strand of NW_027250886.1, from coordinate 64,581 downwards.
ATGGTTTTATGTTTACACATTGAGTGTCTGTTTCAGAGGGATGCTTATGGGTTTAAGAGCTTATGCGCTTGGATTGTCATAGGAATTCAAATATGCAAGGAATTGAAGATCAGATTATTTTCAAAAAGTTTTATGCATTGCTCCTCGGTCTCTGCCAAAGCCACTCTGTTGCTAGCTGCTGGGAGGCACATGTGTGTACTAGTTTCCTGTTATAATTTTTTCCCCTTTGTTTCCTGATGGTCTGGTTGATGCGATTTGAAGAAGAAGCTGTGTAGCAAAGTTTACAAACCCCGTTCTATCCTGGTACTGTGTTATGCTGTTGGATTACCATAGATAGCACCTGATGGCAAAACCCATACAGTTTTGTGTATGGGATGCTGTACCCATCTAAAGGGAGGGGGGTTGTATCTAATTTTCAGAGAGGCTGGTCTTCGCAGGATCACAAATAACCTGTATCCAGTGAACATTTTGCTGTATCTTTCAAATATCCAAAGCACTTTTGTTACAATAAATCTTCAGTTGCAGAAATGTTTGTACAATTAAGAAAACAAAAACATGCTTTGTTCGAAGAAAGCAATTCTGTTCCTTGCTGCTGTCATTCCCAAATTCCTAATTATAAAACTTCAATTGTTTTCAATTATTTTTTTGTTTGATACCAGCTTTACAGATAAGTTCTGAATCTATACCTAGTATTGTACAAATTTGAGGCAAATGTCTTTTATACTATGGTGTTCAAAACCTGGACATGGATGACTTTCTGCGGCCTGAGATAATTTCAATTTAAGCAGTGAATAGTCATTTTAAAATTTTATATACACATATATGCCTATTAGATCTATATCTGTGCTGTTCTAAATCTGATCTTGCTGGGAGGTATGTCTGAGGAGGGTGACTTCCACTTGGCATTCCCCCATGACTGATTGAGAACTCTTTCTCTGTCATGCAATGCACAAAAGCTTCATTGTAATGTGTGAATTCTCATTAAATACAACAAGAAAGGTAATTTAAAATGTTTTCTTGTACTATGAAACATTTAGTAAGTTGGATTAGGAATTTAATTTGTCAAGACCTGAATAAATTATTGTGATGTGGGATGATTTGTGTTTGCAAAAAATTCTGTTTCACCTTTAAATGGCTGTTGCAGCATTGCTAGGATACTCTACCCAGCTCCAACAGGCAATGTAAATGTTTGTTTTATTAGGTCCCAAATCAGAATTTCATCTGGGAATGACAAAACAATACGGAGCTGAAATTTCCTCTTTCCAAAAGTCAATAAGGACTTTTCGACCGGAGGAGCATAACTGTAAAAGTTGCATTAACAAAAGGGTGAATACTAGAAATATATTTTGATAAATATAGAAAATCGAAGGTCTACTGACATTTCACTGTGCTACCATTGGACCTGCACTCTGAGAAACAGTAGTTCACTTATTGACTTTAGTTGAAATTGGAGCAAGTCTGAGCATTGATGATAATGTCATGAAGACAGCTTACATTTTAGTTTATGACTAATTGGTTAGTCAGCTAACCTTGAGAGTCCTAGGGCTCAATTTTGCCCAAGCCCGTTTTCTGGCATATTGCCAGAGTTATTCTCGTTTTTCTAGGCCAGACATGTGCCAGAAATATTTTGTCAAAGTTTCCCCGATTGTATAATTCAAATTTGGCGCCGCGCAGCGTGTCCAGTCACTTTGGGGCGTTGAGCCTGCTGTTTGCGCAAAAAAAACAATGCCGTACCTTCTGCGCATACGCAACAAAAAAGTGACGTTTTTGACGTTATTTCAATAGACATGTATGCACAGTAGAGCTACGGGTTGGCAATTGGCTATTTTTAAAGAGCCAGTTGTGTGAGAAGAAGTGCTGTGTGAGAGCATTGGAAAAATCGGATCTGCAGCAATACAAGATGCAACGCGGTGCAAGACCAAGAATTTCTTACAGAAGAAGTGGAGGCACTAGTTACTGTGATTGAGACCAGATAGCAGAAGACACCAGCAGTGGTCACATAAAAGTTCTACCTAAAGAAATGAAAAAACGCTGGAACCAATTTGCAGAAGATTACTGCGCAATGGTGACCACCACGAGATCTGGAGGTCAGTGTAAAAAGCAGTGGCAGGACCTTGGTCAAGTAGTTAGTGTAAGTGATCAGCTGTATATGTTCCACCCAGCAGAAAGACACCCTCTCTTTAAAAAGTTGCATTTTTATCTTTGTAGAAGAAGGTGGCCCTAGAACGGCGCAGTCCCGACCTGGACGCCCGTTTTCGTGCCACAAAGTGCGCCTAAAAAAACCTTCCAGATTCTCCAGCTCCCTGCAGGTCGTTTGCAGCTCAGCGCAGCGCAGCAGGAGCTTTAGGGGGCGGAGCCAGGTCCCTGCGCTGAAAACAGTGCCGGGACCTCTGTACATGCGCGCTACAGTGGGCGCACATGTTCAGTAGCTCCAGGTGCCCGAAACTGTGTGGGAAGGGCCGAAGCACGCAGCCCCTAGCCCTGGCCGACTGGCCTCACTGGGGCTGCGTGAATAAGGCTCCTTCCACGCCCAGCTCCTGCTTCCTCCCGACCCGACTCGACTCGACTCCCGCTTCCCGCCCCCCCCCCCCCCCCCCCCCCCCCGCCTCCGGACCGGACCCGACCCCCGCTTCCCCGGTCCCGACTTGACTCCCGCTCCCCCGACCCTGGACCCGACCCCGACCCCCGCTTCCCCCCCGCCCCCGGACACGACCCGACCCCCGACCCCGACACTGACCCGACTCCCGGACCCGACTCCTGCTCCCCTCCCCCGGACCCGACCCTGACCCCCGGACCGAACCCGACCCGACTCGACTCCCGCTTCTCTCCCCCCCCTCCCCCCCACCGACTGGACCCGACCTGACCTCCCTCTTTCTCCCCCCCCCCCCGAACCTCCCTCCCTCCCACCACCACCACCCCCCCCCCCCCCCCCCCCTCCCCAACCCAACCCGCGCTCCCCCCGACCTGACCCAATGCCACCTACCTGTAAATCTGGTGCTGGGGACGGTCCCTGCCCGAAGTCTCCAGGCCCGGCCCATTCAGCCTCCCCCCCCCCCCCCCCCCCCATCTCCTTTCTCCTCCCCCCCCCATCTCCTTTCTCCTCCCCCCCCCCCCCCCCCCCAATCTCCTTTCTCCCCCCTCCCCTTCCCTTCTCCCCCCTTATCCCCCCCTTCCCTCCCTCTGCTCCCCTCCTTACTCCCTCTACCCCCCTGCTCCCCCTCCCCTCGCTGTCAGAAACACAGACACTGACAGACAGAGAATGAGAGACACAGACAGACAAAGAGATAGAGACACTGACAGAGACACACTGGGGGGGGGGGCATCCCAGCACGCTGTTGGAGGGCTCCCAGTGCTGCAGTCGGTAAGTAGAAAATGTTTTATTTATTGATTTAAAAAAAAAATTATTTCTTAATTTTTTTTGATTGATTTATTGGTTGATTTATTGATGTTTTTATCATTTATTATTGATGATGGCTCTTTATTTGTAAAACTGAAGTGTTTAATGTTTGTAAACTTCCCTTTAAACCAACCCTCCCCCAATCCCTACGCCTGATTTGTAATCTATGCCTGATTTTCTAAAGTGTAGACAAGGTTTTTTTCGAGCGTACAAAAATCTTCATTTACTCCAAACTAACTTAGAATGGAGTAAGTTTTTACCGATGAAACTTTGAAAACAGGCGTAAGTGGTCGGACACGCCCCCTTTTGGAAAAAAAAATTCTGTTCCAAAGTGAAACTGTTTTAACTGACTAGAACTGGAGCAAACTAAATGGCAAGAATTCCGATTTCTAAGATACTCCGTTCTACACCAGTTGCTCCTAAAAATCAGGAGCAAATCATGTCTCAACTTGGGGCCAATAAAAGGGAAATAACTCAAACAGGAGGAGGCCTGGCAAATCTGCAGCCACTGACACCATTGGAAGAGAGGGTCGCTGCTTTGATGGGTCCTGCCTGGAGAAAGCAAGCACCACTGCATAAGCTGGGCCCACACTCAAGGGAGAGGGTAAGTCCTGCAAATTCCACAGTCTGACTTTGCTAAATGTTAAGTACTGCGCAGGCTAGCCATGCTTCGGTTCCTGGGGATGTCTCTGTCAACTACAGTTGATGCAATGTGCTATCATTCATCGTGGTCCTTCAAATCAGCCTGCTGCCTGCGCAGTGTGAGCCTTTTCATGCCACCTACCCTTCCCTGCTGCTAACCATTTGTCTGTGTTCTGTTAGATTTTTCAGAACTTGAGGCCGACCCTGACGATGCAGAAGAAGATTCAGACCCCGCGCCCATTGACAGAATCAACTGCCACTCCCACTCCAATCCCCACACCAGCCTCTGAAGAGCCCCAAGCCGGGACCTCCACATTGCTGCCTGAGCCCTCCACATTGCCGCCTGCTGCACCCCCCCCTCCTCAACAGGTGCGCATTACCCGAGATCTTAGAAAGAATAAACTTGATACCAATCCCAGAATCAATGTGCCACCGCCTGCAGGCAGGGGTGGTGGAGTCACCAAGAACAAGCGTGGCGGGCGGTCTTAGAATAAGGTGGAGGAGAGATGGATGCAGCTTTTCATTGCTGTTGCTGTTATTATTGTTACTGTTGTAACTGTTCTCAAATTAAAAGACTTATAAATTATGTACATTTACAAGTTTAAAAGTTTTTAAGTGATCGTAACTGAAAACTTTAAAGTTTGATACAAGAATTTTATTAAAATTAAGTACAAAGAACTGTAAAACTTTTGAATAAAATATATTTTTACATTAAATCGGAATCATTTTCATTATTTGTTCCATTATGAACACAGCGGGAAGGACAGGTTCTTTGTTCTCTCTCCCCAAGGTCTGTATGAATGGACCACATCCAGGTCTTGTGACTTCTCCTCCCTCCCCCCGCCCCCAACTCATTGCAGTCTTGTGACTTCTCCCCTACCAAACTCATGCAGTCTTGTGCCTACTGCAGAAGTCTTCCAATCGCCACCTCCCTCCCCGGGCTCAGAGCAAAAGCTGTCCGATTGCCACCTCTCTCCCGCAACCGCCCCCCCCCCCTCCCCTCTGGGCTTATTTTCCAGCCGAGTCTGTGTCCGGGCATGGGGCTGATTCTAGCGGCCAATACTACGACCCTCAAGCCCTGCTTGAAGACGTTCGGTGATGGCGTGTGAGTTTTAAAAAAAAAAATGAAAACTTCAGAAATCGAAAAACTTCCATGTACTCTGTTGAAAGGTTAAAAAAAAGTTGTGAACTGTATTATGGAGAATCCGTCCAAAAACTTCGATGAAAAACAATGGCGTCTTTCAGTGCCGATTTTTCAGTGTGCGGTGCTTTCTGTTAACTCACCAGAAGGTTTTTCGGGAGTGGCCCAATACGCCGACCTAGGATAAAAAAATCTTGGGCAAATTGCGAAAAATGCTGAAAACTGGCGTAGGCGTGAGGGAACGCCCCTTAGGACGTCAAAAAAACCTAACTTAGAAAAATCGTAACTAAAGTAGTTACACTGGCACAGATTCCAGGGGGAAACTTTGAATTAAATAATTACGTCAGAAAAAACAGTGCGCGCCAAAAAAACAGCGCAAATGACCCGGGAAAATTGAGTTCACCTAGTTTGGACTGCAGGTGAACTGTGGAGTACAGAATAAAGCTTATTGTGTTAAGACAGTGGCCAGTCAAACTGGCAGTGGTACAGTTTCTTGCCTCGTGTTTACTGAGTTGCAGCCAATAATATATACAGCTGCATCGTCCAAAATTGAGAGTTCCGGACTCCGGACTCCGGACCGATTGGTGGCCCGAACAGCTCCTCCGCGGCGGGGCCTCCGCCCGAACAGCTCCTCCGCGGCGGGGCCTTCGCCCGAACAGCCCCTCCCGAACAGCTCCTCCGCAGCGAGGCCCCGCCCGAACAGCTCCACTTGGCGGCTGGGCCCCGCCCAACTACCTCATCGCCGGGGCCAGTGGCCCGAACAGCTCCACAGTGAGCCCCCCCCCGCGCCTTTCTGACGTTCTGAAATCCGGAAATACCTGAACCTGGGCTCGGGTGTTTCTGGATTCGTGACGTCAGAAAGACGATTCAAAGTCCGGAAAAACGTGGAATCCGGAATGGCCTCAGTGCCAAGGGTTCCAAATTCTGGACGCTGCACCTGTATTCGCAATATGCCTGTGAGGCAGTGGTATTGACATGGACACATTAATAAGTGCTTTTTTGATCTTCATTTAAACTTTTAACTTTGCAATGTAATTGTTGCAATTGGTGCATAATTTTAAAGAGAACATAAAATTCCAGATGCAGAAATGGATTTTAGCGATGTGATTTATTTTTACAGGAGGATAAATATAGAATGGTCACTGCGGCATGTTTAGATGATATATCTGATCTAATCTTGGAGTTCAGGTTACAACGTAAACAGCAAGAATAAATGTAGATTTTATAACTGTTCTCTGAACCCCGAGATTAGATTACAGTCTTAAATGTTTCTGCTATGTATAGCATCTGTCTCTGTTGTTTGTCATTTATCATTAAGTATGTAGGACTAACCATTTTCTTGGCAGCGGCCAGGTCTCTTAATGCATGTTTTACATTTCTTTAAAAAGGGTGTGGGGATTCCTATGTTGGATAAAATCCCCCCTCTCTGCATAACAATAAACATAAACTTAAATTAAGGTAATAGTTTTACTTTTAATGAATAATTATTGAATGCTGCTTTTTAAAAATGTTCTTGCAGGTTTCTGTGGTAAGCTGATGAAGTAGCTGAGAATAATTATTAGAAAGTAAGAAAAGTGTTAATAGTATTGTTACAGATTTACAGAAAAGTAAACTAGGTCACTGGGAACTTGTCAGCTGAGTGTACATTAAATCCACCACTGCATTTTCTCCTTAACTGATTTACCGTTTGTTTATAAATGTTCATCCTTTAATTTCATTTATAACTTCCAATTATTGTACTTCTTCTGTTAAAGCTGTATTAAGATATATTTGTTGCTATTATTGTACTGCATGTCAATCGAGATACCTAAAGCTGTTAACTAGCAAGCTTTTTTCCACACTCCCTACTGCCCGAGTTCCTTCTGCTGTCAACTCCACTTCCTTGAATCTATGATAAATGCTTGTGCCTTCTACGGTGTGACTAGAAACTGAGAATCCCAAATCACTTATCATAGAATAATCAAAGCTTACAGCACTGAAGGAGGCCATTTCAACCCGTGTCTGCGCCGGCTGACCAAGAGCTATCCATCCTAATCCCACTTTCCAGCTCTTGGTCCGTAGCCCTGTAGGTTACGGCAATTTAAGTGCACATTCAAGTATTTTTTTAAATGTGGTGAAGGTTTCTGCCTCTACCACCCTTTCAGGAAGTGAGTCCCAGATCCCCACCACCCTCTGGGTGAAGAAATTTCCCCTCATATCTCCTCTAAACCTCCCCCAATTACTTTAAATCTATGCCCCCTGGTTGTTGACCCCTCTGCCAAGGGAAACAGGTCCTTCCTATCCACTCTATCCAGGCTGCTCATAATTTTATACACCTCAATCAGGTCTCCCCTTTGCCTCCTGTGTTCCAAAGAAAACAAACCCAGCATTTCCAATCTTTCCTCATAGCCAAATTCTCCAGTTCAAGCAACATTCTTGTAAAACTCCTCTGCACCCTTTCCAATGCAATCACATATTTCCTGTAATGTGGCAACCAGAACTGCACACAGTACTCCAACTGCGGCCTAACCAGTGTTTTATACAGTTCAAGCATAACCTCCTTGCTTTTGTATTTCATGCCTCGACTAATAAAGATAAGTATTCCATATGCATTCTTAACCACCTTATCTACCTGGCCTGCTAGCATCAGGGATCTGTTCCTTATTCTACCCGTCTCGCTAACCAGAGTACAGGTGCGACATCCAAAATCTGGAGTTCCAGAATCTGGAATGTTCCGGAATCCGGACACCGGGCCGATCCGTGGCACGGTCGTCCGGAAACCGGAAAATGTTCCAAAATCTGGACTCGGCCGCCTCGGCGACCTCCCCCGCTTTGGCCCGCCCTCGGCCCGAACTCCGGCCACCCAAACTCCCCCAGCCTCCTGCCGTTTTGGTCCGACCTCCAGCCGCGCAGCCTCGGCCGGAACTCGCCCGACCTACCCCGGCCGCCCGGCCCGACTTCCAGCCACGATGCCTCCCCCCACCTCGCTCGGCCTCTGGCCGCCCGACCTCTCCCTGTCTCGGCCTGACCTCCAGCCGCGCGGCATCAGCCCGGCCTCTGTCGCCCGACCTCACCCATCTAGGACCGACCTCCCCTCACCTTGGCTCGACCGCGCCCGGCCTCTGGTCGCCGACCTCCCCCGGCCTCAGCTGCCTGGTGTCGGCCCGACCGACACCCCCGATCACCGGCAGCCCGATCGACCTCACCCGGCCTCTGCCCAACCGACCCTCCCCTCGTCTCCCCCGGACTCCGGCGGCCTGACCGACACCTCTGATATCCGGCGGCTCGACCGACCACCAGAACCCCAGCGGCTCGACCGACCACCAGTGTGCGGTTTTTCCTATTGTACATCTGGCAAGCAGCCTGCACAGGAGCTTCAGACCACTGCCTGGCCGCACGATTCCTGGACCCGTTTTCAGGGGTTAGCCAATTTCTCCTCCATGCAGTCTTGGGTATATTCTAAAAATAATTTCCCACTTTGATCACAAGCATTTCCTTTATGTATCAGACTGTATTTAAATTTGTTTAGAACTTGAAAATCCTTGTGCATTCGTCACCGTATAATTGTGTATTATCAAGTGTGGCATTGTCGCTGTTCAAATATGTATCAAAGGTCACCAAGCGCAGTTTTGTTTAGACTTTCTCTTAGTAAACAATGCACGTATGCCCGAGAGCCAAATAACATTGCAGCCTTGTCCTTGGACTATATAGGATATGGCATCAGTTGTGAATCAGCAGGACTTTTTGTAGGAACACAGCTGTTCATGTGCTTTTACCACAGCAGCAGTTTGAATGGTCTCCTGTTTAAAAGAGATATGACTTAATGGCAAGTTCAGCTGGACTGCTAAAAAGGTTGTGCTTTAAGATGTTGCAAGCTCTTTCCTTTCCAGTGGAATTTGTCAACTGCAAGATAAGCAAAGTGCTGAAACCAGATATGACTTTTGATCAATGAGCTGATGATATTTTATAGCTGCTATTAAATAGGACTTGGGGATGCCATAGGTTAGTACACAGGAGCCTAGAAATTAATGTTAGTGGCAACAGCAGTGGTCATATGACATTTCTCTGTCCAGTGTTTTAGTGGAGCACTTAACCAATTAAAAATGAACTGGGTTAACACCTAAAATAGTGGAAGGTGGATTTCGTACCAGCACATTAAGTGCTCATCAGCTAATATTGCCTTGTCTTACTTCTGACGCCTTGGGTTTAAAGCCTTCACGACTAACAATGTGAAAGTCACCAACTCTCTGGTTGTGAAGATCTTTAAGGAAAATGAGATGTCAGATGGAAAATGGATGGTGAAGACAAAACCACAAGATAAAACTACAACAGTACTAATTGGCACTAAGCAGTCAAGCATTTCAAGAACAATAGTGAACTAGGGTGTGGAGATTTCAAGGAAGACCTGAAATGATAATGGTTGCAGCCGCAGATGGTGTCATTTGTGACTGGTTAGACCTATCTCAATGCTGTGGGTAGTGTGGGCACCCAATAGGAAGGATTAAAATGGACTTGCTGTGGAGATGAGCACAGATCAGGAAGGAAACAGCAGGTTCAATGAATTTAGAGAGGAAAATAAGGTGGGAGATTGGATGTCAGTTATTGATATCCCCAACCTGTTGTCTCTGATGCAAGAATGCTAGCGAGTGAGCCAAGCTAATATTACACCAACCAGTATGCTCCCTAGCCAAGTTAACTGTTCTTCTATCAAATCCTGCCTAAATTTCCTGTTTCAGTTTGACACCTTTAATGTAAACCTGTGTCCTCTAGTCCTTGAATCCTGTGCCAGAAAGAAGGCATTTGCTGCAGTCAAATTCTCCACCTCTGTGAAAATCTTGAATATTTCAATCGGGTCCTTCTTCCTCATCCTCCTCTCCACAGAGTTAAGTTGCAATCTTTTATGATAATTTAGTCTCTAAGTTCAGGATTCACCCTGATACTCCTCCTCTGGACTCCTCCAATAATTCTACATATTTCCTGTAATACAGATACCAAAATTCCACCCAGTACTTCAGAGGTAGCCTCATTCAACACAATTATAACCTCCTTTGACTCCTACGTTGTACCCCTAGCCATACATCCTAATTTTCTTTGTTTTTATTTTACCAGCTGCGAACACGGAACTATCGATTTTAACGACGTATCTTCCAAAACCCCAGACCTTTTTCTTGCTATTTTACCTAAAGTACATCATGTTTTCCAGCTAATCGCATGGCTTTGATTTGTAAGATTTCTAAATCTCTGGCATTAAATTGACAGCAAGACTGATTCTTTTAAAACAATTTGGAATAGTTTATTAAACAGACACACATGCACATTTATCAGCAGTCGTCAGCTACCCTGCGGATCTACTTAGTTACAACAGAGATACAATGATGTTACAATAATAATTTATAAAAAGGTATACGTCACTTCCCTCTGGCAAAGCACACGGCCTGCTCCTTTGTTCATAGAGAGAGGCCCTGTCCTTGCCTTGCGCTTAAGAAAAGAGACAGAGAAAACAGGCTTGAGTTTTTATACCTCATTGCCATTGTTTCTCCGGAAGCCTCAGGATTGGATCTTGGTTCCAGGGCAGTTCCTTATTGGCTCTCCTCGCACGTGTCTGTCTGGAGGGTTGGTAGCATTCCTTGATTAGGTCAATGGCTTTCCAATACACATCTTAAAGCTCTGTCCTGCCAGAGGACAATATACACACAGAACATGCTGGAAGTCTGTGAGCGTCCATTTTGTCTCTTTCAAAATTGTCTTTTCGTATAATACATATACAGAATCAATGTTATCATTACTGAACACTTTTATTCTTACAAAACCCCAGATCTTTTTCTTGCTATTTTACCTAAAGTACATCAAGTTGTACTCCACACTCTCATGTTTTTCAGCTAATCTCATGGCTTTGCACTAATTGATGTTAAATTCTATCTGGCATCTCTACCCATGACCTAGCTTGTCCAGATCCTTTTAGATTATTGTGCATTCGTTAGCATCATTGGCAGTGCACCCAATATCACCTGCAAACTTATAATATGTTGGACAATATTCCATCCTCCAAAATGATTTATGACAATTATAACCAACGCAGAACTGCATGGAACTCCACTGTCAATTGGTTTCCGCTCTGACACCTCTAAAGAAAACACCGCCCTTTGCTGTCTAGTTTTCAGCTACCTGGGGGTGGGGGGAGGAGAGGCCCTGGGGTGGGGGGAGCCCTAGAGGGGAACCCTGGGGGGTGGGGTGATCGGAGGCCTCATGGGGGCATCTCCGATTGCGGGTGGTGGCTATGGTAGGGATCCTGGATCCAGGAGGTAGGTATAAATCTATTTACCTCCTGGGTGCAGCAGTTTCCACCTCTGTCTAACAGCCAGGTTTCATGAATTGTGTGAAACCTGTCCACGGGCAGTTATATTCAAAATGTGCGGGAAATAGAGGTTTCCAGTCTTATTATAATATTTAAATTGAGGTAACATCCCCTGGGAGTGGGTTGGTCTCCCGCCCCTGTCCCGCCTCCAGGAAAAACGATATTGGGCGGGATAAATTCGATATTCACATTTTTAACTGCCCCCATGCTCCAAACCCATCCATTTTTAATGGGAAAATTCTGGGATGTTCAATTTTATCTCCCACAGCAAAAAAAAGCAATTCTAACTCCAGATCAAACGAAACCTCCTTGAATAACTTCTTCTGCGATCTTTCTTCACATGGATGTCATTAACTTAAACAGGGTTGATACCTGGGAATGGGAAGGATGTTTATCCTGACGCAATATGAAGTTCAGTCCCAGCTTAGCTAGATGAATAAAAGCGACCCGAAGACTCAGCGATGTGCCATTTAAGGGGGTCTCTTTCCATTATGGAGAACCAAAATAGCACTTCACCTTCTCTCATCTAAAATATATAAATGGTCCACTATGATTATCCAAGGAAAATAAATACAGTGCCTATAGATTTTATATAATACAGATTAACGGTGGTGTTACACAGCAAATGTTGGTTTCAGACCAGCACTTGCTTAGAGTGATGTGCATCCCCTTGCTGGTCAAAGTGGAGTGTATACGTACAGTAAAGAGTATTGGTGTACCATGTCATCCTTTTAGTTTAACTTTGACCTTCCTTTTGATAGAACTTCCTTTTGATATTTTTTTTCTGAAACCAAATGACTGATCAATTATGTGCTTTTTAATAAAGTTACCTGGACAATTCTAGTCAATGGATTTTTTATTAATTAATTTGCAGCTTGATATAAATATTTAACCTATGACTGCTATTAAAATTCCAAATTACATTTTCAGTAAAATTGACTCGACATTGTTTTTATATTCGTCAGGCAGAAGCTCGTGATACGGTAGGGTAAATTATTGACAGGGTGAATCTTGTATGTCTACAATGTCTTTGGTTACCTCAAAGTAAAATGTACAAAAACACTTTGGGGCCAAAATCGCCCCTCTGGGAAAGGCCCATTAACGTTTGGGGAGGTGCTAATGAGGCGCAGATGCACTAATGCACTGGCGTGACAGGCAGAGCGCTCACCGACGGGACTTGGGAGTGCAAAAAGTGGTGTGCGCCATGCAATTAGCTGTGCACGCCGACCCCTTATCGCCTTGCGCCGACCCCTTTGCCCCCCGCCCCCCCCCCGGGGGAAATTGCCCCGTGGGACGCGAGGTTGGAGTGGGCTGATGCCACCGACCGCATCTCTGGGCGAGAAGCTGTGGTGGCTGGGGCACCCTGGCCGCCCTTAAAGGGCTAGTGCGGCCAGGCCACCAACATGCAGCCCAGCACCCACTGTGATGAAATGCAAGAGGTGGCAGCAGTCCTCTGGTACCATGGCCTAGCTGCAAGTGATGACAAGTAATTTGTCTGTGGCATGGTGATGCTGCTGGACCTGCACTGTCCTCGCTCAATGCCGATACATGCATACCTTCCACCAGCAGTCATGGGATAGTAATCAAGAAGTTTGGTTCCTCATCCATCTGCAGTACCTGGGTATAGCCAGCTAAGAACTGCCTTCAGTTTTAACTTTTGTCTTGCAGGTTGTGCATTTCCATTGAACCAGAAGCAATACGCAGCATTGCGTACCTATGCGATGGTGACGCGAGAGCTGCATTAAATGGACTTCATCTTGCAATTCAAGCAAAAGTTGCAGAAACAAGAAAGCCACAGAACAATAATGTGCAGCAAAATACAACAAAGAAGATTATAATTAAGGAAACCCATATAAAAGAAGGACTTCAAAGGTCACACATTCTGTACGATCGAGCAGGTAAATTCTCTATGCAGTGGAGTGAGCACACTTCTCGGTCAGCTAAAACCATGTATTCAAAAAGAAATAATTCTTGATCCGTGCTAATATATAACTTTTAAACCTTTCTGCAAAACATATTTTTTGCTTGCAGGCAAATTTTGAGCATTCTTACTTTTAATACTCCTGCCTGATTAGTCAGCATTTCTGCTCCTGATCACTAGCCACTGACACCAGTATGAAAGTGTGCGTGTGTGCACACATATATCTGGTTAGTACAGGATCCGGTTTGGCTGTGAAACCCTCACAAACCCAATTGTTCAAATCCCTCAAATAATTTTCCATGTTACCAATCAAGAATCAGCAGTTGCCACTAAATCTCGCGCTTTTCAATTTTGTTCAAATTGTTGTCAACTTTTCTTCCTCACTCAGGACATCTCAAAATAACACATTTAAAAAATAAAAATACACAATTCATAGAATGATTACAGCACAGAGAGATGCCATTCAGCCCGTCGAGCCCGTGCCAGCTCTCTGCAGAGCACTTCAGCTAGTCCCACTCCCTCGCCCTTTTCCCCCTAGCCTGCAATTCTTTTTCCTTCAGGTACTTGTCCAATTCCCTTTTGTAAGCCAGAATTGAGTTTGCCTCCACCACATTTTCAGGCAGTGCATTCCAGATCCTAACCACTCGCTGTGTTTAAAAAGATTTTCCTCATGTCGCGTTTAGTTCTTTTGCCAATCACCTTAAATCTTTGTCCTCTGGTTCTCCGACAATGGGAACAGTTTCTCTCTAGCTACTCTATCTAGACCCATCATGATTTTGAACACCTCAATCAAATCCCCTCTCAATCTTTTCTGTTCTAAGGAGAACAACCCCAGCTTCTCCAATCTATCCACGTAACCAAAGTCCCTTATCCCTGGAACCATTTTCGTAAAACCTTTCTGCATCCTCTCTCTAAGGCCTTCACATTCTTCCTAAAGTGCGGTACCCAGAATTGGACACAATGCTCCAGTTGAGATCAAACCAGTGTTTTATAACTTTCTTGCTTTTGTACTCTATGCCTCTATTTATGAAGCTCAGGATCCCGTATGCTTTCTTTAACTGCTTTCTCAACCTGGCCTGCCACCTTCAATTATTTGTGCACATTACCCCCACATCTCTCTATTCATGCACCCCCTTTAAAATTATACCCTTTAGTTTATATTGCCTCTCCTTGCTCTTCCTACCAAAATGCATCACTTCGCACTTATCTGCGTTAAATTTCAACTGCCACGTGTCCATCCACCAGCCTGTCTTTCTTAAAGTCTATCATTATCCTCCTCACTATACTTCCAAGTTTTGTGTCATTAATATATATCAAAAAAAGCAGTGCTCCTAGCAGCAACCCCTGGGGAACACCACAGTATACCTTCCTCCAGTCCGAAAAACAACTACTCTCTGTTTCTTGTCACTTAGCCAATTTTGTGTCCATGCTGCCACTGTCCCTTTTATTCCATGGACTTCAACTTTGCTGGCAAGCCTGTTATGTGGCACTTTATCGAGCGCCTTTTGGAAGTCCATGTACACCACGTCCATGAGAACTAAAAATCAATCGTGGGAAATATGAGGAGAAAAATGTCTCTGGTAATCAAGTAAATAACTTGGAGAAAAAAGGTTTCTGTAAAGAAGGAGGGAACAATAAACAAGAAAATGTCCTTGCATCTTATTGAATACTGCAAATGGAAAGTGGGACAAAAAATATATGTTGTACAATGTAAATGACTGAGAATGAGGTTTTGGGGAGGGAAGAACAAAGTTGCTTATAACTTAAGCAAATTTCTAATGTCATAGATAAGTAGTATTGCAAGTATATCTGTGAGGCACTGTATCTTATGGCCTCAGTAAAGTATGTAAATATTTTACCTCACGTCAGCAATGGGATATATTTGGTTAGATGGGCAAATGACTGCTTCACTTGCACTGGTGCAAGAAGAAACCACGCTGCAGATCCTAGACTATCTGTGTCACTAGAGGCATAGCAATATAATAATATCAGCTAGTCAGTAATCGTGTAATACCTGTTTAATTCAAAGGTGAGGAACATTATAATTGTATATCGGCACTGCACAAGACCATGCGAGCCTCAGATGAGAAGTCTGCCCTCTATTGGCTGGCCAGGATGCTAGAAGGTGGTGAGGATCCGCTGTATGTAGCACGGAGACTGGTGAGGTTTGCCAGTGAAGATATAGGTAAGGCTTCAGAATAGCTCTGTTGAACATTTCTTCCAACTTTGCCAAGTCTTTGATTTTTGGTTGGGGGAAGAGAGTCGAAAGAAAAGGGGTTAATTGTAGAGCTGAAAGGATCACGAGCTTCAGAGATCCTCTTTGTTATGAACTTCAATCTTTTGTTAGAACTATTATTTACTACTAAATTAAAACTTATTGTATAAAATTTAGGAATTGCATTTTAAAAATTTCCAGCGCAATTTCTGTGATTCTGTCTGTCTGTCTACCCACCCATCCATCCATCCGTTCATCCATGGAGTGCGGCATTAGTTAGACTTTTTCCTGCAATCTTCAGCTCGAAGATTTTTTGCGCCATGACTTGCTGGAGATTTGAGCTGGTCACGGGGCATCTGGGAGCTTTGTGAACTGCAGGACCAGCAGACTATCTCGTTAACCAATGAGATTTAAGGATTGAGAAAGCAACAGGAATGACAGAGAAGAAAATAGTGAATTCGCGTCAAATCAGATACAGTAAGAGAAATAAAGAGAGGAAAGCAAGATTAGATTAAGAGAGAGACAAAGGAAAAGTAAGAAAAAAAAATGTACATTTTTAAAATCTCTTAACAACAATTTACTGCATGCAGGAATGAGACTCCACAGTTTAAATTGTTCCCTTTCTGAGCCGGAGAGATTGATTGGCAATGCATTATCAATTATCATGTGGTTAAACAAGTACTTACGCTATTAATTGAGAGGCTTAACTTTCTGCGGAGAGTTTAATGGACACTTAAACTGCAAATCCGGCAAGTTTTTTAAGGGCGAGATGCCATTTGTGCAAAGCCAACAGTGGAGTTGTGTAAATAGTGTCTCAATTTCTGGAGATTTGCACCTCGTGGCAAATCTTTACACCCCCCTGAACTTGCTTGCCTATTTTCACATTAATAACTGTGTGCGTTGTTACCATGCTGTTATTTTTGCAGGAAAATTTGGCCCATTATGTTAGAAGCTTAAAATAGTATAAAATGCACTCAACAGAAACATAATTAAATGAATGAGTAAAATTAATAAACTGTGTAATTTTCTTAACTAGAATTAATTGTATCGTAGAAAGTATCTCTTGATATCGAATGAAATATTTTGTCCTTGTATACATGCTATTTGTCAGCTCACGTGGATGGGGTTGAAATTCTAGCCCGGATCATGGGTGGAGCTCTCCGATTGGCTGCTGGTGGCTGGAATTTGGAGAAGATCCTGGTTTCACTGGGCTTGCGCTCCTTTTTGCCTATGCAATCATTTCCCAGTATGTGGATAAAAATAAGACTTGCATTTATATAGTGCCTTTCACAACCACTGGACGTCTCAAAGTGCTTTACAGCCAATGAAGTACTTTTCGAGTGTAGTCACTCTTGCAATTTGGGAAACACGGCAGCCAATTTGCGCACAGCAAACTCCCACAAACAGCAATGTGATGATGACCAG
Source organism: Pristiophorus japonicus (assembly GCF_044704955.1). NCBI lineage: Eukaryota > Metazoa > Chordata > Chondrichthyes > Pristiophoridae > Pristiophorus > Pristiophorus japonicus. The sequence continues at coordinate 47,506 of NW_027250886.1, read as the reverse complement.
ATCAGTTTTTAGTGATGTTGATTGAGGGATAAATAATGGCCATGACACCAGGGATAACTCCCCTGCTCTTCTTCAAAATAGTGCCATGGGATCTTTTACGTCCACCTGAGAGGGCAGACGGGACCTCGGTTTAACATCCCATCCGAAAGACGGCACCTCTGACAGTGTAGCACTCCCTCCGCACTGCACTGGAGTGTCAGCCTATATTTATATGCTCAAGTCTCTGGAGCGTGACTTGAATCCGCAACCTTCTGACACCGAGACGAGTGTGCTACCCACTAAGCCACAGCTGACACAGGATGGGCAGGTCTGAGGGACGTCCTAGGCTGTCCTGGGTGCTCAATACATCCTTATAAAGCCACAGCAGAACTCACCAGCTGAGAGCAGACTAACCACTGAAGCCTTTAAAAAGGATATTTGATGTAACTCTAGTTCGATTACGTGGCTAACTCCAAAAGCCCTCAGAGCACCTAGGGATGGACAGTAATTACTGCCATATCTGTATCACCCGCATCCCAGGAAAAATATTTTTAAAAAGACCAATGAATTGACTGGAACATCAGTTCATGCTATTGCACATACTTCTGGGAGCTGGGAGCTTCTGATACAGCAGGAGTGTCCAAACCTTTTGTGCTATTTTTATGCACACAATAGAGCTTCATGAACCATATACCCATAAAGTTTAAATAGGGATGGGCAATAAATGCTGAACTTGCCAGCGACACCCACATCCCAAGAAGAAATGAAGAAAAATAATGTTTAAATCAGCGTTGCCATTCATTTGCATATTTCTTAAGATGCCAATATTAACAGATCATGGTGTTCTGGTTTAGGATTTGAGCATTAATGTGACAACACTGAGGCCTGCCCTTTGCAAGCCTGTAGACAAACTACACATAAAAAATATAAGCTCAAGTAGAACTGAGTTGCCTGGATTCCATGGATCAGATTGCCAGGACTTGTAAGTCAGATATAATTCATGGGCTTTTTGCAAAACATTTTAATCTGCATATTTGAGTAAAGGCACATTTAGCTGCTATTGTTTTGGTAGACTAGTGCTTCTTTTGACATTTTTATTATTTTATTCTCAGTGGACCAGTGACTTCTATTAGGTAACAATTTTGCTGCACGCATTTGAGAATAGAGTTAGTTAACTGAAGGCTTCAAACACTGAAATCATCTTTACTGCAGTATAACTGACGTGTGTAAATATATAAGTATTTATAAGCTCTGCTGCACAGGAGGGCAGGAAAAAGAGTGGGAGAGCAATAGTGATTGGGGATTCAATGGTGAGGGGAATAGATAGGCGTTTCTGCGGCCGCAACCGAGACTCCAGGATGGTATGTTGCCTCCCTGGTGCAAGGGTCAAGGATGTCTCGGAGCGGGTGCAGGACATTCTAAAAAGGGAGGGAGAACAGCCAGTTGTCGTGGTGCACATTGGTACCAACGACATAGGTAAAAAAAGGGATGAGGTCCTACGAAACGAATTTAAGGAGCTAGGAGCTAAATTAAAAAGTAGGACCTCAAAAGTAGTAATCTCGGGATTGCTACCAGTGCCACGTGATAGTCAGATTAGGAATCGCAGGATAGTGCAGATGAATACGTGGCTTGAGCAGTGGTGCAACAGGGAGGGATTCAAATTCCTGGGGCATTGGAACCGGTTCTGGGGGAGGTGGGACCAGCACAAACCGGACGGTCTGCACCTGGGCAGGACCGGAACCAATGTCCTAGGGGGAGTGTTTGCTAGTGCTGTTGGGGAGGATTTAAACTGATATGGCAGGGGGATGGGAACCAATGCAGGGAGACAGAGGGAAACAAAAAGGAGGCAAAAGCAAAAGACAGAAAGGAGATGAGGAAAAGTGGAGGGCAGAGAAACCCAAGGCAAAGAACAAAAAGGGCCACTGTACAGCAAAATTCTAAAAGGACAAAGGGTGTTAAAAGAACAAGCCTGAAGGCTTTGTGTCTTAATGCAAGGAGTATCCGCAATAAAGTGGATGAATTAACTGTGCAAATAGATGTTAACAAATATGATGTGATTGGGATTACGGAGACGTGGCTCCAGGATGATCAGGGCTGGGAACTCAACATCCAGGGGTATTCAACATTCAGGAAAGATAGAATAAAAGGAAAAGGAGGTGGGGTAGCATTGCTGGTTAAGGAGCAAATTAAGGCAATAGTTCGGAAGGACATTAGCTTGGATGATGTGGAATCTATATGGGTAGAGCTGCAGAATACCAAAGGACAAAAAACGTTAGTGGGAGTTGTGTACAGACCTCCAAACAGTAGTAGTGATGTTGGGGAGGGCATCAAACATGAAATTAGGGGTGCGTGCAATAAAGGTGCAGCAGTTATAATGGGTGACTTTAATATGCACATAGATTGGGTTAACCAAACTGGAAGCAATACGGTAGAGGAGGATTTCCTGGAGTGCATAAGGGATGGTTTTTTAGACCAATATGTCGAGGAACCAACTAGGGGGGAGGCCATCTTAGACTGGGTGTTGTGTAATGAGAGAGGATTAATTAGCAATCTCGTTGTGCGAGGCCCCTTGGGGAAGAGTGACCATAATATGGTGGAATTCTGCATTAGGATGGAGAATGAAACAGTTAATTCAGAGACCATGGTCCAGAACTTAAAGAAGGGTAACTTTGAAGGTATGAGGTGTGAATTGGCTAGGATAGATTGGCGAATGATACTGAAGGGGTTGACTGTGGATGGGCAATGGCAGACATTTAGAGACCGCATGGATGAACTACAACAATTGTACATTCCTGTCTGTTGTAAAAATAAAAAAGGGAAGGTGGCTCAACCGTGGCTATCAAGGGAAATCAGGGATAGCATTAAAGCCAAGGAAGTGGCATACAAATTGGCCAGAAATAGCAGCGAACCTGGGGACTGGGAGAAATTTAGAACTCAGCAGAGGAGGACAAAGGGTTTGGTTAGGGCAGGGAAAATGGAGTACGAGAAGAAGCTTGCAGGGAACATTAAGACGGATTGCAAAAGTTTCTATAGCTATGTAAAGAGAAAAAGGTTAGTAAAGACAAACGTAGGTCCCCTGCAGTCAGAATCGGGAAGTCATAACGGGGAACAAAGAAATGGCGGACCAATTGAACAAGTACTTTGGTTCGGTATTCACTGAGGAGGACACAAACAACCTTCCGGATATAAAAGGGGTCGGAGGGTCTAGTAAGGAGGAGGAACTGAGGGAAATCCTTATTAGTCGGGAAATTGTGTTGGGGAAATTGATGGGATTGAAGGCCGATAAATCCCCAGGGCCTGATGGACTGCATCCCAGAGTACTTAAGGAGGTGGCCTTGGAAATAGTGGATGCATTGACAGTCATTTTCCAACATTCCATTGACTCTGGATCAGTTCCTATGGAGTGGAGGGTAGCCAATGTAACCCCACTTTTTAAAAAAGGAGGGAGAGAGAAAACAGGGAATTACAGACCGGTCAGCCTGACATCGGTAGTGGGTAAAATGATGGAATCAATTATTAAGGATGTCATCGCAGTGCATTTGGAAAGAGGTAATATGATAGGTCCAAGTCAGCATGGATTTGTGAAAGGGAAATCATGCTTGACAAATCTTCTGGAATTTTTTGAGGATGTTTCCAGTAGAGTGGACAAGGGAGAACCAGTTGATGTGGTATATTTGGACTTTCAGAAGGCTTTCGACAAGGTCCCACACAAGAGATTAATGTGCAAAGTTAAAGCACATGGGATTGGGGGTAGTGTGCTGACATGGATTGAGAACTGGTTGTCAGACAGGAAGCAAAGAGTAGGAGTAAATGGGTACTTTTCAGAATGGCAGGCAGTGACTAGTGGGGTACCGCAAGGTTCTGTGCTGGGGCCCCAGCTGTTTACACTGTACATTAATGATTTAGACGAGGGGATTAAATGTAGTATCCAAATTTGCGGATGACACTAAGTTGGGTGGCAGTGTGAGCTGCAAGGAGGATTCTATGAGGCTGCAGAGCGACTTGGATAGGTTAGGTGAGTGGGCAAATGCATGGCAGATGAAGTAGAATGTGGATAAATGTGAGGTTATCCACTTTGGTGGTAAAAACAGAGAGACAGACTATTATCTGAATGGTGACAGATTAGGAAAAGGGCAGGTGCAAAGAGACCTGGGTGTCATGGTACATCAGTCATTGAAGGTTGGCATGCAGGTACAGCAGGCGGTTAAGAAAGCAAATGGCATGTTGGCCTTCATAGCGAGGGGATTTGAGTACAAGGGCAGGGAGGTGTTGCTACAATTGTACAGGGCCTTGGTGAGGCTACAGCTGGAGTATTGTGTACAGTTTTGGTCTCCTAACCTGAGGAAGGACATTCTTGCTATTGAGGGAGTGCAGCGAAGGTTCACCAGACTGATTCCCGGGTTGGCGGGACTGACCTATCAAGAAAGACTGGATCAACTGGGCTTGTATTCACTGGAGTTCAGAAGAATGAGAGGGGACCTCATAGAAACGTTTAAAATTCTGACGAGGTTAGACAGGTTAGATGCAGGAAGAATGTTCCCAATGTTGGGGAAGTCCAGAACCAGGGGACACAGTCTAAGGATAAGGGGGAAGCCATTTAGGACCGAGATGAGGAGGAATTTCTTCACCCAGAGAGTGGTGAACCTGTGGAATTCTCTACCACAGAAAGTTGTTGAGGCCAATTCACTAAATATATTCAAAAAGGAGTTAGATGAAGTCCTTACTACTAGGGGAATCAAGGGGTATGGTGAGAAAGCAGGAATGGGGTACTGAAGTTGCATGTTCAGCCATGAACTCATTGAATGGCGGTGCAGGCTAGAAGGGCCGAATGGCCTACTCCTGCACCTATTTTCTATGTTTCTATTGTTACAATTTCTGATAAATGGTACATTAAACTCAGCTGTTGCTTTTTGATCTTTTCTAGGACTGGCTGACCCTTTGGCTTTGACCCAGGCAGTATCTGCTTACCAAGGATGCCATTTTATAGGGATGCCTGAATGTGAGGTATTTTAATTTTTTATTCCTGCCTGTGTAATTTTATCTGGATTACAATAACTATTTTGCACTTTTTGAAATTACTTTGGTTTATGATTTTAATATGCTTTTTAAGACCATCTGCTAGATTCTGCTCCACTCTCGCATTGCAGATTATTAATAGCTATAAACAGTTTCACATATCCCCAATAGAACTGCTACTAGGTTAGTGCTGCAATATTTAGTGTCACTACTTAAAGCTGGATCACTGGTGGCTTTTGGACATCATACCATACCAGTTCCCAGTACGTCAGAAGCTGAAGTTTGATGCAGGGCCCATGTTGGGTTTTAGCCTCAACAGCTGCACAAGTATACTTCGTGTGGGTCAGGAGGAAGACTGGTATCTTGAATCAGTTGGACTTGTTTTGACTGAATCTCTGTTTCATTAATTTTCACAATCCCTTACGAGAGATTTGACAGCAGCTCCTTCAAGGGGGATAAATTACTTGATGTTGCTTAAATTTGAAGACTTTGCTTTAGTGGTCAATAAGATTAGGAGCTTTTTACAAGATTTGAGTACCTTCCATTCTTTTGCGTAGATAGCACCAGTGGGTTGCTAAGACTGGCATATGGCCTCCTCTATTCCAAAATATCTCTGATTCTCTTGATTTCTTGAGTATGTTTAATTTACAGAGTAAACCTTTTTGGATATCTGAAAGTCACAGCTGCAAAGTACTGCCTGTGAACCAGTGCCTACCAAGTAGAAATCATCACATGTATAGCGTCTGTCCCATTGTCATTACCCCATAGTATGTACCCTGGCTTGTCAAGCTTGCCTTATGATAGTAAATGTTTCAGCTGTATTACTGAAGTTGCCCTCACCAAATTCACAAACTTGACATAGTTCAAACACACTCTTCCACTGCTGAGAACAGGTGTATTATTGGTGTATTAACCTTCCCAAGTAGCTCCAGTAGGGAGCAAACACCTAGTTCAATAACAGTGGAATGTAATTGTCATGGATGCTTGGGTCAAAAAATTGTCCAGAATAAACTCTTCATTTAATAGTTTTTTCAAAGATATTCTTTCATGGGCCTCTGTGCAGCTTTAGTGCTAAAAGGGCAGGAAGATTCAAACTTGTCCTTGGTCTGCAAAAGCTGAATAAGTTCCTTAGCAAAGCGAAAACCTAAAAAGTCTCCCTAACTACAGTCAATTGGGCAATGTATTCTAGACTCACAATAATGAATTAATTTTGTATTTTGAAGTGATAAAATATGATATTAATACAAATTCCTTCAGCCTATCCTCAGTTCCTTTACAAAGTGCCAGTTGCTGATGGCTGTACATCTGAATGATGATCTGGCTCATTTGCATTGTTAGTTTCTCAGTCAGCGGTTCCAATAAAAGGCTTTGTGCAACAGAGTTTTCCAGTGAGTTTAGAGAGATTACATCTGCAAACCTTTCTAAGATGATGCATTTTTAGGAGTTTGATTCCAGACATAAATCTTCTTGGATCTGAGATATCCAGGACAAAAGAAAGTCTTCAAACAGATCAAAACTGATAACAGCTGTTACTTTTAAAGTTCCCAATGCAAGAGTCCTGTGCTTGACCAGTAAAATAACTTGCATTTATGTGATGCTTTTCACAACCTCGGGATGTCCAAAAGCACTTCACAGACAATTAAGTACTTTTGAAGTGTTGTAATGTAGGAAATGTGGCAGCCAATTTACACACAACAAAATCCCACAAATAGTAATAAAATAAATTACTGTTTTAATGATAGGTAAGGGATAAATATTGCCCATGAAACCTGGAGATCTTCCCTGCTCTTCGAAATAGTGCCACGGAATCTTTTGCGCCCACTTCAGAGATCAGACGAGGCCTCAGTTTAATGTCTCCACACTCGGTAAAAGTGTCAGCCTTGAGTATGGGAGGAACTTTCAATGTCAGCAGGAAAGGAAAATTGGGCAGGTGTGTAACAGGCGAGCTGATATTGCCCATTTTACAACCCTGTCCAAGTTGAAAGTTCCGCCATATGTACTCAAGTCTCTGGAATGGGGCATGAATCCACAACTTTCTCCGAGTTGAGAGTGCTTCTTCTGAACCAAGGTTTAGTCTTCAAGGTTTCTCCTGACTGATTCTTCTAGCACAGGGCTGCATAGTGGCCAGCCGCGCAGCAAGTTTAAAGGGACTGCGTGTGAAAGAAAATTAGTGGGAGCTTTGCATAAACATAAACATTGCATAAACATAGCTTCTGACTACTATCTGAATTTATCTTGCATACACAACGGGGCAGAAATTCCGGCCTCCCAGGTCCATACTGAGTGTGTATGGACCCGGGAAGGCATCGCAAAAGCCGGTTTTCAGCACACAATGCGCATGTGCTGAAAACCGGCTTTTACGATCTGTCAAGCTGGAGCTTGACAGATCTTCCGTATCTCGGCAACCAGGACATTTGCACAGGCAAGATTGCAGTATTTATCCATATCTTGCCCAGCAATTGCCCTGAAAACTCTTGCGCCTGATAAAAAGCAGGCACATAGCCTACTTTTACAAGCGTAACAGTTTTAAAACACACTTAAAACATGAAAAGTAAAATTTTAAAAACATTATATTTTTAAAAACCCTGCCCACTACGTTAAATTTATTTTAAAGCATAATTAAAAAAACTTTTTTTTAAATCGGATAAATATATTTTTTTAATACATAAATAACTTTAATTTAAACTAATGTTTAATATGTAGTGTATTTTTTCAATTAATGTTTTGTGTGTTTGGTGGGGGGGGTGGTTCTCATTCATAATAATGGGAACTCCAACTTATGGGAGTTTCCATTATTATGAATAAGAACATACTTTACCTGATTGGCTGCCCAGAGCCATGTGACTGCAGCTCCGGCCCTGCGCACATCCTGACGTGCACGCGCTCCGACGCGCAGTCAATGGAGGTCACAGGACCGGGATCTCGTGTGGGCGCAGCAGCTTCAGGTAAGTGCGCATCTTTTAAAAGTTTTTTTACCTGATTGCCCGCGGGAAGCAGCCGACTGGGATTTCTGGGCCCAAATGTATTCAATACTGCTTAGAAATGAATCAAAGATAAAAGTTGAAAATGTTATGGTATCTTCTGGTCTCTGTAAATCAGTGCTGTGAAATAGAATTGTACCCTCTTTCGAGCCTGTGTCAGCATCAATTCCCCACCTCCGTCATCCTCATGCCCCTCTGCAAAGATTACTAATTCCATCCCAATTGGTGCCAGATGAAAACTCCCCTGCCATTGTACTCTGGATACCGAGAGAGGAAAGATGCAACTTTCTTCAGTAAAAGAGTTGTGGAGATGAGCAGCCATGACTCCACTCTAAATCGGATAGGGCATATTCGAGTACACAGTGCATTCTGGGTATGGGCATCCGTCATTGTGGCCCAGAATCATGAACGGATCCTTTTAAGATTGGGCCAGGGAGGGCTTTTGCGAATTATTAATTTGAATAAAGTAATACTATCATTTTTTTTCTTGGCTGCAGTTCGGGTCTGCCTCTGACCCATGAGAAGTGAAAGTGGATAGACTAATGTGTAACTCAAGCTCCGGCTGGCGTTCTATTTTTGGATAGAATGACTTGGCGGGCCGAATATGGCGTGCGGGCCGTATTTTGCCCACTTCTGTTCTACCAGATGGCTCACAGTTGTGGTGTGATCATTAACCTCGTGGAAATAGAGGAAGAGGATAAAATACCAGTGATAGAAGGGAAACTAGAAATAAATTAAGGAGAGGAACTTAATAAATAACAAAATGGTAATGGAGAAAATAATGGGATTTAGGATAGTTAAATTTCTAGGACATGATGGTTTCCCACCCAGCCCAGGGAATTAAAAGAAGTAGGTGAGAAAATTGCAGAAGTGTTGGTCATAATCTTTCAAAGCTCTCTTGATTCGGGAATTGTGCCATTAGATTGGAAATTTGCTAATGTCACTCCATTATTTAAGAAGGGTGGGAGAGGGAAGCCAGGTAACTACAGTCAGTTTAAAGTCAGTTGTGGGAAAGCAACTAAAATCTGTCATTAGGAATCGAGTGACTGAGCACTTGAACAAATGGGGGCTAATCAGAGAGCCAGGATGGCTTTTTTAAGGGTAAGTCACGTCTGACTAATCTAGTCAAATTTTTTGAGACGGTCACTAAGGAGGTAGATCAGGGAGTTTATGGATGTTATCTATATGGACTTCCAGAAGGATTTCGATAAAGTTCCACACAAGATTATCAGCAAAAGTGAGAGTGTGCAGAATTGGAGGTAGCCTTTTTACTTGGGTTGGAAATTGTTTGGAAAGTAGGAGACAGTGGGGATAAAGTGTAGGTACTCTAATTGGCGGGATGTGACAAGTGGTGGTCCCCAGGGATCTGTTCTGGGGCCTCAAATTTTCACCATATTTATTAATGATGTAGATGAAGGGATGGAAAGTTGAATGTCAAGAACAAGGAAATATAATCTTAAAATTAGAGCTGGACTATTCAGAAGTGAAATCAGGATGCACAAGGGTATCAAGGGATATGGAGCGAAGGCAGGAAAATGGAGTTGAGGTGCAGATCAGCCATGATTTAATTCAATGGAGGAGCAGGCTCAAGGAACTGAATGGCCTATTGCTGCTCCTAGAGTATTAACAGTGTGTAGAATATTTGGAGTTAGAGATCGTCAGTTGACAGTGCAATTCTTGCAACCTCCATTCCCACGACATCAGTCCTCCTGTAGATAGGCAACACTACAGCACATTAATAAGCATATTCTAATCAAAAAACATATTGGCGAGCCCATCAAAAAATTGCAGTAGATATTTTCTATTGTCTAAAGAACTGAAAGTTGGACACCTAATATACCTTTTTGAAGGATGCAGAAGAGAAGAACACATGGTTCTGGCCAATCCATCTCTTAAGAAGGCAGGTGACTTTTTCTCTTGTTTGTATAGTGATCGTTGTTGAGGTATACTTCAATTTCTACAATGATTATTGGTAATATAAAAGAGTTTAATGGCATTTTTCTTTTATCCTTCAGGTTATTTTAGCGCAGTGTGTAGTATACCTAGCTAGAGCACCAAAGTCTGTTGAGGTATACGTGGCATATGGAGCTGTTAAAGAGTCTGTGAGGAACCACAAGGGACCATTGCCGTCTGTCCCATTGCACCTAAGAAATGCACCGACAAAACTCATGAAGGATCTTGGCTACGGGAGAGGTTATAAACACCCTGCTTTCAGTAAGCTGGAGGACGGTATCTAACAGTAGGAGGTAATGCTATGAAAGAAATTTCAGCCAGCAAGAAAAAGGAAACTGACATACATCATGCATTCCTGTTACTTCAATTGTGGCCACCTTCTGCCAATTTCTATAGAGCATAATTTTTATAAAAAAATAGAAAATTGAAGACAAAAGTTTAGAAGCATGAACAAAAGACCACGTGGCTCTTAAATTGTGCAGGGCTTCTCCTGGTCTCCTGTCGTAACTTCAGCCATTCCATTTCTCTGAGTGTCCCTCTGGTCTCCCACAGAAGTTACAATAGGAGACCAGTAGAAACCCCCTGTCGACTTTCCAACTGAGTAAAGAAGGATGAACATTTTTACTCGATTCGCAAAGGTGGAAAGTAATGGGATTTGTACTATATCTCTTATATACATGTCACTAAACTATCACTAGTTTGTACCTAAAGATGCACAGATGTGTTGGGATTGAGGCACGTTATTAGGGCAGAGTAGAGTAGCTTTACTGTGCATTTGCCCCCATACTATATCCCACCTAGGTGTGCTGGATGTTAATGCTGAGTGCCCATAGTGTTCCATTCTTCAACATTGACATCCCTCACCTCGAACAGCACAAAAATTCATCAAAGTATTATATGCGGTTTATTGAGATGAGGCAACCCATTCACAAAGTGAGCTCGGTAGTTGCATACAGTTGGCTCAAGATACAATGAGAGAAAAAAAAAATCAGTTATTGTAAAAAGTTTTTGTGCGCTTCTCCAGTGTAAAAAATGTTTAACCTCCATTTTCAATGATTTTCCATTTTTTTTGTAAAATTAAAAATGTTATAAAATGTAAATGTTCTGAACAGTTATGGTATGTATATTCTTGGTTAGTGTACAACATAAAGTTTGTGATTAGCTGTTTACTGTTTATCCTGAAATTTATTCCATATATATCTTGTAATTTTGATCTTGCTACATTTACAAGTTTCTGTCTAATAAAAATAAATATGGCAGTTGGTGAAATGTCAAAAATGCACCTACAAAATCCTGTTCAAAGGGAACCATTTAGACTATATACTATAACAACAACTACTTGTATTTATCTGGCGCCTTTAATATAGTAAAACTTACCAATGCACTTCACAGAAGCCTTATCAAAAAAAATTTTGCTTATGTTTATTATGTTTTGAAAATATAGTATGAAATTCTCAATGTGAGTGGTAAACACTGAGTTGCTGAAAGCTACCTTAACCTCCCCACTGCACATGATGCTACTGCAGGCAAATTCTACACTTCCAGGCTGCCAATAAACTGCAACTTCAAAGCACAAGACCTGAGCACTAGAAATAATGGAGACATCAGCAGATGCACAGAAATCTTTGTTTATGATCTTTTTAAGATATTTAAAATAGTATTTTCGATCAATACTATTTTAATACTAATTCCAAAGAGTACCTGGAGGAGACTAAAAATTGCAGTGTTTATTTTGGATTGCTGTCATACTGTGGGTCAGATGTACCTTTTTGAGCAGTACACAGTTAAAAATATGTTTGAATAATATTCACTGATACGAATTGCTAGCCTCCTCATCTGAAGGCAATGGCTCCTTGCTGGGATGTGGTTGGACAGGTGTCAAGCAACCTTTGGTACCTTATTCAAACAGACATTATTCATGCGTAAACTTTGAAGGTCAGTTGTGGTAGATTGACCTCCAATTTGAAGGGTAGGTTGCAGTCCTGTTCTCAAATTGCTTCTAGCCCCACAAATTAGGGCAGGTGTCACTGGATAGGGATCAGTGGAAACCCTAGCTATGTTTATTTCCTGCCCCTGCCCCCAATGTGAACCCAAATGTAGTTCCACTGCTGTCACCGCGACAAAGAGCTTACACAGCACAGAGTGGGAACTTTCTGTTCTGTGTGACTCAACTACTCCTCAGATAAATTTACTGAACGAGCGGGGGAGCTGAGCAATGACTAGGCTTTTGCCTTAATCATTTACGGTCATTGCCGATCGTGAAATCAGAGAGAAACTGCAAACATCAACCTCGTGAGATTTCAGCAAAAGCATTTTACCTGTAGATTGCACTCTACATTAATCTCAAGTATTCAAAGAAAATATCTCCCCTAGATGGTATCCTGGGTTCTCAGTCAGGCTCAATTCACAAGGGGTGTCATTGGTCTTCAACAGTGGCACTAAATCGGCAATAGCGAATCAGCAGCCTGTTTCACACCGCATCTGATTTTCTTTCCATTGACTCGCCTATTTTTCATTAACACTAAATGCCAATTTCATAAGAACAGGAAATAGGAGCAGGCCATTCGGCCCTTCAAGCCTGCTCCGCTCTTCAAGATCATGGCAGATCTTCCACCTGAACTCCACCTTCCCGCACTCCCTATAATCCCTGGATTCCCTTAATCTCTAAACATCTATCGATTTCAGTCTTGAATATACTCAATGACTGAGTCTCCACAGCCCTCTGGGGAAGGGAATTCAATAGATTCACCACCCTCTGAGTGAAGAAATGTCTCCTCATAGAATGGTTACAGCACAGAAGAAGGCCATTCTGCCCATTGAGACCGTGCCGGCTCTCTGAAAAAGCACTTCAGCTAGTCCCACTCCACTAACCCACTAAACTCCATGGTATATATCCATGTGGCCCGAATAGACAAAAAAAAAAGCTAGGACACTCGTGCTGCAAATGATGGAAGTCGATCAGAAATGTGTAGATCATAGGAATGTACACCGGTGGGTTACTCCATACTGTAGTTTGCCACATCCGGCTGGACCCCACAAAATTATGGATGGGATTTTGTGTTATTCCAGTAGAGTCCTCAAGAGGGTATTTTCTCCCGAAACCTTAATTTGGCTAATAAGTCAGCCATAAACACTGGGCCAAAATTGCTCCTCTCCTTGGGGCCTTTTACCACCGCAAATCGGTGACCACATTGCGGAGTGGAGTGGCTGCCGACTTTTCGTCGAATGGCTGCTGACAGCCTCATTGCCCTTCCGAGGTTTAATGGCGGTGCCCCGATTCTTCTCTCCTCCCACCGCACCGCTTCGCTGCTGCCGATCCATCTTACGTGCGTCATCACCGTACACACCGCCGATTTACACCCACCCCCCACCCCCGGACGGCGACATTCCCCTCTGAAAATCTTCAGTCCGCCCGGCGGTGCCAAAACCTGTTTTTTCCCAGTGCGGATGTGGCCTTCTGCAATGGCGGTGCGGCTTCCCTTAAAGGGGAGGATGCGCTGCCACTTTTATTTTGTCGGCTAACTGCCAGATCAGGCCGGCAATTATGCCCCTGGGTTCGGCTAGGCCGCCAATAAGCAGCCTGGCACCCGCTCTTGGGTGCCAGGCCACTGACCCGGCCAAAACCCCACTTGGTGGCCCAGTGGGCCAAAATTTTTAAATCGCAAAGGCTCTCCCCTTTAAGTGAAGGGGAGAGCTGTGGTGACATCATCGCGGTCGTCACTCCGCACTGCCGGTATTCGCCCTTTTCGTGTAGTCACCGTCCCCATTAAAAGCAACTTCCGGATCCATGTAAAAAAAAAACAACAAAGAGCGGAATTTCACTCGAGGCGACTTCAACCGCAGCTGCGGGGTTGGGTTGAAACAGGGTGCAATTTCTACCCCAATGGCCCAGAAATTCCTCTCTAGGTCTTCCCGTGGTCAATTGCCTCCTCGCCAGAGAAATTTTACGAATCTACCTGGTGGTCTAGGAGGCGCCCTGGATTCCGATGGGGAGACTTTCTCTTCCTGTACTGTGAAGCGCATTCCCATCCGGAGGGTCCTGACGCAGAAGATGCAGTCACGTGTGACTGTTCAGCCAATCGGGTAAGTATTTCACAGGTTCCCATTAATAGCACTGAGACTGGCGTGTCTAGGAGTTCTCAGTGCTATTAATTGAAACAAAATCAAAGACACAAAATAATAAAAAATAAAAAACAGACCACATATATTTAAAATTAATTGAAATTAAAGTTATTATGTCTTATAAAAATAAAATATTTTCCCGAATTTTAAAAAAGTTTTTTAAGTTATGGTTAAAAATAAACTTACTGTAATGGGGAGGGTGTTTAACAATAAAATATGTGTTTCTAATTTAATTTTACCGTGTTTTCGTATGTTTTAAAACACTTGCGCCTGTAAAAGTAGGCAGGCGCAAGGTTTTTGAGGACATTTGCTGGGCAAGATATGCATAAATCCTGCAATCTTGCCCAAGAAATGTCCTCGCTTCTGATATGTCTATGATCTGTCAAGCTCCAGCTTGACAAATCAGAAAAGCTGGTTTTCAGCGCATGCACATTGTGTGCTGATTCCGATGCTTTCCCGGGTCCATAGAAACTTCGTACGGGCCTGGGACATTGGAATTTGTACCCCAATATTTGCATTGCTTTTATATTCCACATTACAACAGTGACTACACTCCAAAAGTACTTAATTGGCTGTAAAGCACTTTGAGACGTCAGATAGTTACGAAAGGTGCTATATAAATCCAAGTCTTTTCTTTTCAACATGGGAACAATTCGGGTTGTTTGCGGCTCCCCCAGGGGGGTGTTAACAGGGCGCAAAGTTTGTGCTGGGGCGCAGCACCACTACCAACTCCAACAAAATTCCGCAGGAGTTTAGTGGGGGCACTGACCAGTAGCTCAACGCCTATCGGTAGCACCCCGGGCCGCTGCGCCGGCGTTGACGACCTCATTCGGTAACGCCCCTTGACGTTGCCGCAGGCGAGTAGCAGGTCGTAGACCGCTTGCAGGGCAAAAATTAATGGGGAGGTGTGGCAATAACATTTAAAAAAAATGCTTACTGGTCGAGGCCGCCTTGATTATAAATCGCGGTGTCCGTGACGTGATTTTGTAACCTGGCACTCCGCTTGTGTGCCATGCTGCTGCCACAGACTCCGCTCCCTGGTGGTCCAGCGATGCCCCCGTTTCCCGCCTGCAAAATCGGCAGTCTTCCCGGCAGCATTACACGTCCTACCGCGTAGCGCTGGAAACTTCGTGTCCCTTTGCGCCCGGTCCTGCCCCCGACAGGAACTGCAGAGATTTTGTGCTGCAGTTCCTGTCAGGGGCGGTAAGCACAATATAGCTCGCGGGGCAGGATTTCCGTTCCTGGCGCAGGAACAACTGCCTCACGGCTGTTACCGAATTTTTGGCCCAATGTCTCTACTTATAAATCCTAGGATCCCATATTCTTTTTTAACAGCATTATCAACTTGTCCTGCCACCTTCAAAGGTTATATTGCTTCTCCTCATTCTTCCTTCTAAAAATGCATTCATTGCATCATGTGTTGGGACCTTTGATCAAATACCAGTATTCTGTTTCTTTAAGTAGTTAAATTGATCTGTGCACAAAAGATTTTGTTTTCCGAAAGATATTTCCACTTTAGTTGTTTCACATGCCCTGCAGTGAAAGGCATAGATTGCTATTAAAACGGGACTCTTATTTTTTTGAGAAAATATATAATAGTGTTAAGTAATAAAAAGGAAACAGAGCTATGGAGGAATTTTGGAGAAGCTAAAATCTTCTCAGTGGAAAACTTAAGGGACAACGGGTGCACATTTAAAAAATAATTGTACAAGAGAATTGATAAACTGACATCTGGCAATACTTTGATAAAAATGGCTATAGGCAGAGAACACGATTCACAAGCAAACCTTAATTCAAGCGATTTCTAGGACAAGTTAAGAAATTAGTATATAGAATAGGTTGATGCAGCAAAAGCATTTGACTGAAGCATTTAAAAGGGAAGTCAATCAATCACGATTCAAAAGGGAGTAAAGCGGTATGAGTAAAAACAAAATGCTGGAAATACACAGCGGGTCAGGCAGCATCTGTGGAGAGAGAAACAGAGTTAATGTTTCAGGTCAATGACTCTTTGTCAGAACTGGAAAAAGTTAGAGATGTAACAGATTTTTAACAAGGTAAAAGAAACAAACAGAAATCCCGTCGGAGAGAAGAGCAGAACTTCTTTAATATAAGCATTCTTAGAAGAGAAGCGGCAGTGATTTAATCACTAATACAAAAGCAAAATACTGCGGATGCTGGAAATCTGAAATAAAAACAGAAAATTACTGAAATATTCAGCGGGTCAGGCAGCACCAGTGGAGAGAGAAAAGAGTTAACGTTTCAGGTTAATGACCCTTCGTCAGAACTGGAAAAAGTTAGAGAAGTAACAGATTTTTCACAAGGCGGTATGAGTATTGTGGTGCAAATTATTTTTTAAAAATCAGGTCATGAGACATGAAATTGAAATTGCACAGTCTTTTTTTCCTTCTACAATTCCATACTCTATATAGTCTTTTTCCTTTTAGTCACTCTCAGAAATGCTCCAATATCCTGCAATTTCCTATTGAGTTCCTGATTTGAAATGTGCTACTATGGGCAGTTGCTAAGTGGATGCCAGTCAGTTTCCCACTAGTGATTCAATATTTATGAGCAGCACTGGTCAACTGTGTCACCTGTTAACCCCTGCTCAATTCCACATTTTTAAATTGCATTTAATCTGTGAGCAACACGACAGATCAACTAGTTACTGTGACGAATAACTGGTTTAGAAATTCATCACACGAAAAAAGGCTCTCCGGGGCAGGTTAACATTCAACGTGGTCCCGGGCAGCATGTTAAATTCATGCTGGGACCTCATTAAAATAAATCGAGCCTGCAGCCTGTGCTATGCGCATTATTCATGGGCTACATGTTATTTTGAGGGGGCCAGAAATCAGCATCCCTGCGCCAAGGCAATCTGTAATTCTTAAGAGGGGTGGGGGGAGGAAACTAAATTCTGCGGATGTTGGAAATCTGCAGAAAATGCTGGAAATATACAGCCTGTCAGCTGGAGAGAGGAACAGAGTTAACGTTTCAGGTCAATAAGCTTTCCTCAGAACTGGAAATGACAGAGATGAACAGCTTTTAAGCAATTGCACAGCCTGGGGGAAAGTGGGGCAGGGAAAGAACAAAAGGGAAAGATCTTGTTATAGGGTGGAGGACAGGAGTGATTAAATGGCAAAAGGGGGAAATAATGGAACAGTGCTCTCTTCTCTCTTCCTTGCTGCTCACCTGTCCTCCAGCCCCAAAGGCAGCTGACTAAGACCACCCATGACGGCAGTACAACTGTTGTGAAGGCAAACAAAAATAGTGCAACACCAGAAACATTTTTAATAGCAGGTTAAGTCTTAATAACTGCCAAACAACCTCTCTGGCCCTGAAAATGTTATTTTACAACTGTGGAGTCTCATTTCTTCAGAATTTATTTTTGGAGATTTTATAAAAAATAATGTTTTAACTTTTTTTTTGTCTTTTATCTCTATTAATCTCATCTTTGTTTTCTCTCTCTCTCTATCTCACTTTCTGTACATGATTTTACATTGAATTAAATATTCTAGTTTATACTTCCTGGTTTAGACTCTGCATAGCTCGGTGAGGATTATTCAATCTGATTACTTGAAGAGACACGCTGTTGCTTAACCTGCTCGCACACGCCACAGATCTCCTGTAGAGGGTGCCGCACTGAAAAGGATCTCTCGTAATCCTAAGTTGCTGCTCAGAAGCCCACGAAACCTCTGCGGGCAGTTGTAAGTGTAATAAATGGCGAGCGCTGTTCCTTCGCCACTTACTGCAAAATTGTGGTCATTATGTTTAAATGAGAATGACTAAAACCATATCCCAATAGCTTGCACTGCATTATGAGGTTCCCTGACAACTTATTTGGCAGCTGTAAAGCTGTGTTTTGGAACAAACTGTTCCTGGCTATTTCAACAGCTGAACCTGTTTGAAAATGTCCTGGAAGGTTATCAATGTCCTGCTAAGCTCTTTTGCTTCACAGAACAACAACAGCTTGCTCCTTTATCATAGAAAAATGCACAGGATGCTTCACAGAGGCATGAGAAAAATGGATGCCATGCCAAAGAAGGAATGATTAGGAGGGATACTGAGTGTGGACCAAGGAGGCCTAGTAAAATTGAACTCAATAAGGATCATAGGGAATAACTCTAGTGGCTGAAATCCTATCTGGCACAAAGGAAGATGGTTGTGGTTGTTGGAGGCCAAACATCTGACTGATTGCAGTGTTCAACTCGATTCACAATTTCTCAGATGATGATGTGTCCACATGCAGCAAGATCTGGACAACATCAGGCTTGGGATAATAAGTAGCGAGTGACATTTGCGCCACACAAGTATCAGACAATGACCATCTCCAACAAGAAAGAGTCCAACCATCTCCCTTGATATTCAAGGACATTACCATTGTCAAAACCCCCATCATTTACTAGAAACTCATCTGGACCAGCTACATAAATGTCATGGCTACTACAGCAAATCAGAGGCTGGGTATTCTGTGACGAGTGGCTTACCTCCTGACTTACCAACGCCTCTCCACCACCTACAAGGCACAAGTCAGAATTATGATGAAATACTCTCCCATTTGCCTGAATGGGTGGAGCTGCAACAACATTCAAAACTCGACACCATCCAGGACAAAACAATCCACTTAATTGGCACCCCATCCACCACCTTAAACATTCACTCCCTCCACCACCAGAGCACCGTGGCTGTAGTGTGTACTATCTATAGGATTCACTGCAGCACACCACCAAGGCTTCTTCAGCACGTTCCAAACCGATAACCTCTACCACCTAGGAGGACAAGGGCAGCAGGTGTATGGGAACATCTCCAAGTCACCTTCCAATTCACACACCATCCTAACTTGGATATATATTGTTGCTCCTTCATGGTCGCGGTGTCAAAATCCTGGTACTCCCTACCTAACAGCATTGGGAGTACCTTCACACAGATTTTGTTTTTAATTCATTCTTAAGATATGGGCATCGCTAGCAAGGCCAATATCTATTGCCCATCCCTAGTTGCCCTTGAGAAGATAGTGGTGAGCCTTCTTCTTGAACCGCTTCAGTCCATGTGGTGAAGGTTCTGGAGCACAGGCCTTCAGCACTATAGCCGCGATGTTGTCGGGAACCATAGCCTTGACTATCGAGTGCACTCAGCTGTTTATTGATATCACATGGGGTGAATCGAATTGGCTGGAGACTGGCATCTGCAATGACGAGGACCTCCGGAAGAGGCCAAGAAGGATCATCCAATCAGCACTTCTGGCTGAAGATAATTGCAAACACTTCTGCCTTGTCTTTTGCACTGCGCTGAGCTCTACCATAATTGCGGATGGAGATGACCATGTAGCCTCCTCCCATTAGTTGCTTAATTGTCCAACACCATTCACGACAGGATGTGGCAGGACTGCAGAGCTTTGACTTGATCCGTTGGTTGTGGTGATCGCTTAGCTCTGCCTATATCGTGCTGTTTCTGCTATTTGGCATGCATGTAGTCTTGTGTTGCAGCTTCTCCAGATTGGCACCTCCTTTTCAGATATGCTTGGTGCTACTCCTGGCATGCTCTTCTAAACTTCTCATTGGACCAGAATTGGGCATCTGGTTTGATGTCAATAGAGGAGTGAGGGTTATGCAGGGTCATGAGGTTATAGATTGTGGTGGAATATCATTCTGCTGCTGCTGATGGCCCACAGTGCCTCATGGATGCCCAGTTTTGAGCTGTTGCATCGGTTCTGAATCTGTCCCACTTAGCACGGTGGTAGTGCCACACAT
This sequence comes from Pristiophorus japonicus, assembly GCF_044704955.1. Lineage (NCBI taxonomy): Eukaryota > Metazoa > Chordata > Chondrichthyes > Pristiophoridae > Pristiophorus > Pristiophorus japonicus. Next base: position 27,708 of record NW_027250886.1, on the reverse strand, counting down.
GATGGAGAGGGTCCTCAGCATGAAGACGGGACTTGGTCTCCACAAGGATTGTGTGGTGGTCATCTGCACAAGGTAGATTGGTGAGGACAGGGTCAAGTATGTTATTCCCTCGTATTGGTTCTCTCACCACCTGCCACAAGACAAGTTTGGCAGCTTTGACCCTCAGGACTCGACCAACTCGGTCAGTGGAGATACTACAAAGTCGCTCTTGGTGATGGACATTGATGGACAGTGTATATTCAATGTTCTTGCTATGATGAGTGTTTCCTCCAAGTGGTGTTAAACATGGAGGAGTACTGATTCTGAGGGAGGTTGGTAGGTAGTAGGACGTTTTGTTTTTCCATGTTTGAGCTGAAGCCATGAGACTTCATGGGGTCTGGAGCCAATGGTGTGCACTCCCAAGACCACTCCCACCCGACTGTATACCACTGTGCCGCCACTTCTGGTGGGTCTATCCTATGGTAGGACAGGACATACCCAGGGATTGTAATGGAGGAGTCTTGGATCTTAGCTGGTAAGTATGACTCTATGAGTATGACTCAAGCTATTGCTGGACTAGTCTGTGGAACAGCTCTCCCAACTTTGGCATCAGTCCCCAGTTGTTCGTGAGGAGGACTTTGCAGGGTTGACTGGGTTGGGTGTGCCTTCATCATTGCCAAAGCTTAGGTCGCAGCCACGTGGTTGGTCTAGTTTTATTCTTATTATTTTTTCTTGTACCAGTTTGATACAACTGAGTGATTTGCTAGGTTATTTCAGAGGGCAGTTAAGAATCAACCACATTGGTGCGGGACTGGAGCCATATATAGGCCAGGTGGCAGATTTCCTTCCCTAAAAGACACTAATGAACCAAGCTTTTCAAGAAGAAAGTCCACCACCAGCTTCTCAAGGGCAACTAGGGATTAGCAATAAATATCAGCCTTGCCAGCGACGCCCACATTCTGAGAATGTATTATAAAAAAGAAAGCTTGTGAAATGTTGCTTTGTTGCAGATGTACAATTGACGCTACTGGGTGGGTCATTAATAATTAATGTATCCCTGCCTCTCCCTCTCCACGTAGGGGGCGAAATTGCACCACGACCCGATTGGGGGCAGTAACCTTCTGGGCTGGGACTTTTAGCGCCCAGCATGGAAGCCCCGCTCCCACCGCAGAATTGGGCTTACCGCGCCTCAAAAGAAGCAGAGCGCAATCTCCCGTGCTCCATTTCTTTAAGGGGGGTGGTTCCCTGGACTCTACTGGGGTGGGGAGTTGAACTTAAAGAGCAGGGCCGCTGCGCACTCTGCACGGCCTCTGATGGCCTCCACTGGGCCACCAGGCAGCGTGCGACCAGGCCAGCAGCCTGGCACTCAAGATGGAGTGCGGGCTGCACGATGGCAGCCCGGACCACGCTGGGGCCACCATCGTTGAACCGACCCAAGAGTCGTCCGACAAAAAAGCTGGCGGCCCAGGACAACTGGCACCTTCCCCTTTAAGTTCCGCCCCAAGAGCGGTTGTCAGCCAGCTTCGCGGCCCGCGGGGCAAATTGCCATGGCAGTACCTCCGCAAACTCCCGGGCAATTTCCCGGGAGTCGGTAGCACCCTCCTCTCCCGGACAAAAATTAGGCTATAATGGAGGCACTAACGGGGGCTATAAAAAGGGTCAATTTCTCCGCCTAAATATCTGTTTTACTCTTCAAACTACAACACTAGGATGTTTGTCTCTTGCTCTAGTTGGGTAAGACAATTTTTTTAGCTATATTTAAATGAAAGCAGTAACTGAATATATTTATAATATGTAATTAATCAATAGAGAAACCTTCTTGTTCTTTCACTGATGCTTGCAAGACAGAAGAAACAGTTTAGACCAGGAGAAATGGAAACTTATTTTTTTAATTGTGACCAGCTGTTGAACAGCATTTAATCTGAATCATCGGACGTACTGTCTGATAGTTATTTAGACAGTCATTTGTAAAAATTTCAAAACCAGATGGTCTTTTTTCTGAATCATCGTCCAAAATTCTGCAAATTAAAATGCACGTACATAGTGTAAGTATGACAGCTAGCTATTAAAAGTTAACAACTAAACACTAAATGTTGAAAACAATTAAAAATAAAAACTGTTTAACCTTTGAATAATTGCATTCAGCTGTACTGAATAATTGTCTCAAATTGGAGAAACAGTTCTGTACAAAGGCAATAAAAGTATAAGAATATAAGAATTAGGAGCAGGAGTAGGCCATTTGGTCCCTCGACTCTTCTCCGCTATTTAATACGATCATGGCTGATTTTTTACCCCAACTCCACTTTTCTGCACTATCCCCATATCCCTTGATTCTAATAATATTCAAAAATCTATCGTTCTCTGCTTGAATATACTCAACGACTGAGCATCCACAGCCTCTGGGATAGAGAATTCTAAAGATTCACCACCTTCTGACCTAAGAAATCTCTCCTTATCTCAACCTAAATGACTTGAGTATCTTCATTAATGCACTTTGCAGAACGAATGCACAACACAGCCAAAATACAGTGATACAGATAACCAATGGAACGAGATGACCTTACTAGATATTATGGTTTAACCTATCTATTGACTAGTACGTTGCCTTACACTAAAGGGGAAGGAAGAAAAGGATAATCCAAGAGAAAGCAAAGCTATGCACGCTGGCTGTCGCTTTTATATGCAAAAATCTAATTGGAGAAATTGTGATGCACGCACTCAGCGATCTCAGATTTAATTTAGAAACTGTAACTTAGCTAATGTCAACTTCTGGGCCGGGACTTTTAGCGCCCAGCATGGAAGTCCCGCTCCCACCGCTGAATTGGGCTTACCGCGCCTCAAAGGAAGCGGAGCGCAATCTCCCGTGCTCCACTTCTTTAGGGGGTGTGGTTCCCGGGGCTCTACTGGGGCGGGGAGTTGAGCTTAAAGGGGAGGACCGCTGCGCACTCTGCACGGCCTCTGATGGCCTCCACTGGGCCCCAGGCAGCGTGCGACTGGGCCAGCAGCCTGGCACTCAAATGGAGTGCGGGCTGCACGATTATGGCCCATACCACGCTGGGGCCACCATCGTCGAGCCGACCCAAGAGTCGTCCGACCAAAAAAGCTGGCGGCCCAGGACAACTGGTACCCTCCCCTTTAAGTTCTGCCACAAGAGCGGTTGTCGACCAGCTTCGCGACCCGCGAGCAAATTGCCATGGCAGCACCTCCGCTAATTCCCAGGCAATTTCCCGAAAGTCGGTAGCGCCCCCCCCTCCCGCGGGCAAAAATTAAGCTATAACGGGGCTATAAAAAGCGGCAATTTCTCCGCCTAAATATCTGTTTTACTCTTCAAACTACAACACTAAGGATGTTTGTCTCTTGCTCTAGTTGGGTAAGACATTTTCTTTAGCTACCTTTAAATGAAAGCAGTAACTGAATATATTTATAATATGTAATTAATCAATAGAGAAACCTTCTTGTTCTTTCACTGATGCTTGCAAGACAGAAGAAACAGTTTAGACCAGGAGAAATGGAAACTTATTTTTTTAATTGTGACCAGCTGTTGAACAGCATTTAATCTGAATCATCGGACGTACTGTCTGAAAGTTATTTAGACAGTCATTTGTAAAAATTTCAAAACCAGATGAATCTGAATCATTGTCCAAAATTCTGCAAATTAAAATGCATGTACATAGTGTAAGTGTGACAGCTAGCTATTAAAAGTTAGCAACCAAACACTAAACGTTGAAAACAATTAAAAATAAAAACTGTTTAACCTTTGAATAATCGCATTCAGCTTTACTGAATAATTGTCTCGAATTGGAGAAACATAGAAAATAGGTGCAGGAGTAGGCCATTCGGCCCTTCGAGCCTGCACCACCATTCAATAAGATCATGGCTGATCATTCCCTCAGTACCCCTTTCCTGCTTTTTCTCCATATCCCTTGATCCCATTAGCCGTAAGGGCCATATCTAACTCCCTCTTGAATATATCCAATGAACTGGCATCAATAACTCTCTGCGGTAGGGAATTCCACAGGTTAACAACTCTCTGAGTGAAGAAGTTTCTTCTCATCTCAGTCCTAAATGGCTTACCCCTTATCCTTAGACTATGTCCCCTCATTCTGGACTTCCGCAACATCTGGAACATTCTTCCTGCATCTAACCTGTCCAGTTCCATCAGAATTTTATATGTTTCTATGAGACCACCTCTCATCCTTCTAAACTCCAGTGAATGCAGGCCCAGTTGATCCAGTCTCTACTCATATGTCAGCCCTGCCATCCCGGGAATCAGTCTGGTGAACCTTCAAAACAGTTCTGTGCAAAGGCAATAAAAGTATAAGAACGTAAGACTTAAGAGCAAGAGTAGGCCATTCAGCCCCTCGACCCTTCTCCGCTATTTAATAAAATCATAGCTGATCTTTTACCTCAACTCCACTTTCCTGTACTATCCCCATATCCCTTGATTCTATTAATATTCAAAAATGTATTGTTCTCTGCTTGAATATACTCAATGACTGAGCATCCACAGCCCTCTGGGATAGAGAATTCCAAAGATTCACCACCCTCTGACCTAAGAAATCTCTCCTCATCTCAACCTAAATGACCTGAGTATCTTCATTAATGCACTTTGCAGAATTAATACACAACATAGCCAAAATACAGTGATACAAATAACCAGTGGAACGAGATGACCTTACTAGATATTATGGTTTAACATACCTATTGACTAACATTAAAGGGGAAGGAAGAAAAGGGTAGTCCAAGGGAAAGCAAAGCTATGCACACTAGCTGTCTCTTTTATATGCAATAATCTCATTAGAGAAATTGTGATTTAGATCACTGGTGCACGCTCTCAGCGATCTCAGATTTAATTTAGAAACTGTAACTTAGCTAATGTCAACTTCTGGCACAGTGAGCACCAGCATTCAATACCATGAGAGAGCCTAATCACCGCCCCTTGACATTTAACGGCATTACCATCGCCGAATCCCCCACCATCAACATCCTGGGGGTCACCAGTGACCAGATACTTAACTGGACCAGCCACATAAATACTGTGGCTACAAGAGCAGGTCAGAGGCTGGGTATTCTGCGGCGAGTGTTGCACTTTCTATTTCCCCAAAACCTTTCCACTATCTACAAGGCACATGTCAGGAGTGTGATAGAATACTCTCCACTTGCCTGGATGAGTGCAGCTCCAAGAATACTCAAGAAGCTCGACACCATCCAGGACAAAGCAGCCCGCTTGATTGCCACCCCATCAACCACCTTAAACATTCACTCTCTCCACCACCGGCATACCATGTCTGCAGTGTGTACCATCTACAAGATGCACTGCAGCAATTTGCCAAGGCAGCTTCGTTAACACTTCCAAAACCCACAACCTCTACCACCTAGAAGGACCAGGGCAAGAGGTGCATGGGAACACCATCATCAGCAAGTTCCCCTCCAAGATAAACACCATCCTGACAAGAGTCGCTGTTCTTTATCATCACAGAGTCAAAACCCCATAACAGCATTGTGGGAGTATCTTCACCACACGGACTGCAGCGGTTCAAGAAGGCAGCTCACAACAACCTTCTCAAGGGCAATTAGGGATGGGCAATAAAGGCTTTCATTGCCAGCAACGCCCACATCCTGGAACAATTTATTTTTTAAATTCACACAACAGGGATCAATGTCCTTTTCATTGCTGGATACTGATTCATATGCATTCCCTTACCCTGTATCAGCTGAACACTAAATTGAATTACTCCTGACCATGGTTGCAGAGAGCACAAAAGACCTGGAGAGTTTGTGCTGGGGCACCACAATCCTCGTCCATGGATTTGCCGTAGCCTTATATGTGTTCCAACAAATCGGGTTCAGCAGAAAATGATTAACAATAGCTTACATTTATATTGTTCCTTTCTCATAGCAAAGTATCCCAAGGTACTTCAAAAATGGGAATCGAATCTGAGCTGGAGTCAGTGGAGATTCAAGTGGTGGTCAAAGGTGCTGTCAAAATGGTACATGCAACATACAAAAATAAGGGCAGAAAAGACCGGCTGATCCATCAAGCCTGCCCCACATTCATAATGACTGAAGCATCATGACTAGACGCTTCCTACTCCGCAGCACCCATGTAATCTCGTATGAGTCAAAAGATTGTCAAAAAGAGGAGAAAATGTGGAAAATTCATCTCCGGCTCCCTCAGGCGATCAAAATCAGTCCAGGAAATTATATTGACTGTGCATGTGTTAACTGTTAAACCACTTACCATTCATATGATGTGATAGCTACCCTAGCCAAGAATCAGTCCAGCTCCCTTTTGAAGGTATACAGACAGTCAGCGTACAGCGCACAAGCTGACAATGTAATCCAGAGGCTCACTACTCTCTGGAAAAGGAGAACCACCCAACATCCATTCACTCATACCCTTGAGTTGTTAAAATGCATGAATCCTGGTTCTCCCCAATCTGTCACACTGAAATAATCCATCAATAAGTTTGCAATCCAGCCCTTTAATTATTTTATATACCTCTATTCGGTCGTCTCTAAGTCTACGCTGCTCTAAAGCAAATAGACCCAGCTCTCTAAGCCGATCTGAGCAACTAAGGTTCTTTAGGTGGGAATCATTATTGTGGTTCTCCTCTGAACCTTTTCAAGGCCACTATATTACCTACCATGTGATCGAACCAAAACTCGACTCAGTACTCTAAATGCAGTCTAACCAAGGACCCATAAAAGGACAGAATGGTATCCTTTGACTTGTATTGAATGATTCTATTAATGCAACCCAATACCCTATGGCTTCGCTCCATTTTCTCGTGAATCTTGAGTGAGCTGTACACAATAACACCTCGACACTCCCTCAACCGCTTTCACTATTGTTCCCTATAATTGATAATATATGCTGTGTTGAACCTATCTGCATGCCCCACACTGCATTTATTTAGGTTAAATGTCATTTGCCAATATTTGCCCATTCCCCTAAATCTTTTTGAAGAAGACTGTATTCCTCTACAGTCTTACAGGTAAGTTTTGAGGAGGCATTTGAATGTGGGGAGAGATGTAGGAAGGCAGAGGGGTTTAACGAGAGAGTTACAGAGTCAGGGTAAGATTGCTCAATGCTGTGCTGCTGATGGACATGTATGGCTGCTCCTTGCCTCATGGCAGGATCATCACCACGAGGACTGCAGCTGTGCCATAAAAAGGCTCACCATCACCTCTTAAGGGCAACTAGGGATTGGCAATAAGTGCATTCTTCTGTATCATTCACCTCCCATGAACTCATTTTTTAAAAATGATGATGATAGAGTGGCTGGAGAGGGGATTTTCAGCACATCGTGCCCGCGTTGGCTCCCATCCCCCACTCCTCACCATAGCCCTTCAAGTTTTTATCCCATTTTCTTTTGAAAGTTACTATTGAATCTGCTTCTACCACCCTTTCAGGTGGTACATTCCAGATCATAACAACTCTCTGCGTCAAAGAGAATTTCCTCACGTCGCCTCTGGTTCTTTTGCCAATTACCTTAAATCTGTGTCCTCTGGTTACCGACCCTTCTGCCAGTGGAAACAATTTTTCCTTATTTATTCTATCAAAACCATTCATGATTTTGAACACCTCTATTAAATCTCTTCTTAACCTTCGCAGCTCTAAAGAGATCAATCCCAGCTTCTCTCGTCTCTCTATATAACTGAATTCTCACATTCTAGTAAATATCCTCTGCACTCTCTCCAAGGCCTTGATATCCTTCCTGAAGTGTGGTGTCCAGATTTGGCCACAATACTCCAGCTGGGGCCTAACCAGTGTTTTATAAAGGTTTAGCATAGCTTCCTTGCTTTTGTGTTCTCTGCCTCTATTTATAAAGCCAAGCTTCCTGTATACCTTTTTAACGGCCTTCTTAACTTGTACGTACACCCACAGGTCTTGCTATTACCGCACCCCCTTAACCATTGTACGATTTAGTTCATATTGCCTCTCCTCATTCTTCTTACCAAAATGAATCACTTCACAATTCTCTGCATTAAATTGGATCAGCCATGTGTCTGCCCATTTCACCAGTCGATGAAGGTTGGCATGCAGGTACAGCAGGCGGTTAAGAAAGCAAATGGCATGTTGGCCTTCATAGCAAGGGGATTTGAGTAAAGGGGCAGGGACGTGTTGCTACAGTTGTACAGGGCCCTGGTGAGGCCACACCTGGAGTATTGTGTACAGTTTTGGTCTCCTAACGTGAGGAAGGACATTCTTGCTATTGAGGGAGTGCAGCGAAGGTTCACCAGACTGATTCCCGGGATGGCGGGACTGACCCATCAAGAAAGACTGGATCAACTGGGCTTGTATTCACTGGAGTTCAGAAGAATGAGAGGGGACCTCATAGAAACGTTTAAAATTCTGATGGGTTTAGACAGGTTAGATGCAGGAAGAATGTTCCCAATGTTGGGGAAGTCCAGAACCAGGGGTCACAGTCTAAGGATAAGGGGTAAGCCATTTAGGACCGAGATGAGGAGAAACTTCTTCACCCAGAGAGTGGTGAACCTGTGGAATTCTCTACCACAGAAAGTTGTTGAGGCCAATTCACTAAATATATTCAAAAAGGAGTTAGATGTAGTCCTTACTACTAGGGGGATCAAGTGGTAGGGCGAGAAAGCAGGAATGGGGTACTGAAGTTGCATGTTCAGCCATGAACTCATTGAATGGCGGTGCAGGCTAGAAGGGCCGAATGGCCTACTCCTGCACCTATTTTCTATGTTTCTATGATCTATGTCCTCCTGAAGCCTGTTACTATTTACGACATTTCCAAGTTTCATGTTATCTACAAACTTTGAAATTATGCCCTGTATACCCCAAGCCCAGGTCATTAATATATATGAAAAAGAGCAGGTACTGTTGAGGGGATGACTCATCAGGGGAAGGCAGCAGCAGCCAAGTTCATGGCACCGTGGGTGGCTCTGCTGCACAGGAGGGCAGGAAAAAGTGGGAGAGCGATAGTGATAGGGGATTCAATTGTAAGGGGAATAGCTAGGCGTTTCTGCGGCCGCAACCGAGACTCCAGGATGGTATGTTGCTTCCCTGGTGCAAGGGGTCAAGGATGTCTCGGAGCGGGTGCAGGACATTCTGAAAAGGGAGGGTGAACAGCCAGTTGTCGTGCATATCGGTACCAATGATATAGGTAAAAAATGGGATGAGGTCCTACGAGACGAATTTAGGGAGCTAGGAGCTAAATTAAAAAGTAGGACCTCAAAAGTAGTAATCTCACTATTGCTACCAGTGCCACATGCTAGTCAGAGTAGGAATCGCAGAATAGCTCAGATGAATACGTGGCTTGAGGAGTGGTGCAGAAGGGAGGGATTCAAATTCCTAGGGCATTGCAACTGGTTCTGGAGGAGGTGGGACCAGTACAAACTGGACGGTCTGCACCTGGGCAGGACTGGAACCAATGTCCTAGGGGGAGTGTTTGCTAGTGTTGTTGGGGAGGAGTTAAACTAATATGGCAGGGGGGTGGGAACCTATGCAGGGAGGCAGAGGGAAATAAAAGGGAGACAGAGGCAAAAGATAGAAAGGAGAATAGTAAAAGTGGAGGGCAGAGAAACCCAAGGCAAAAAACAAAAAGGGCCACATTACAGCAAAATTCTAGAGGGGCAAAGTGTGTTAAAAAGGCAAGCCTGAAGGCTCTGCCTCAATGTGAGGAGTATTCGGAATAAAGTGGACGAATTAACTGCGCAGAATGCAGTTAATGGATATGATGTAATTGGCATCACGGAGACATGGCTCCAAGGTGACCAAGGCTGGGAACTCAACATCCAGGGGTATTCAACATTTAGGAAGGATAGACAGAAAGGAAAAGGAGGTGGGGTGGCGTTGCAGGTTAAAGAGAAAATTAATGCAATAGTAAGGAAGGTCATTGGTTTGGATGATGTGGAATCGATATTGGTGGAGCTACGGAATACCAAAGGGCAGAAAACGCTGGCGGGAGTTGTGTACAGGCCACCAAACAGTAGTAGTGAGGCTGGGGACAGCATCAAACAAGAAATAAGGGATGTGTGCAATAAAGGTACAGCAGTTATCATGGGCGACTTTAATCTACATTTAGATTGGGCTAACCAAACTGGTAGCAATGCGGTGGAGGAGGATTTCCTGGAGTGTATTAGGGATGGTTTTCTTGACCAATATGTTGAGGAACCAACTAGAGAGCTGGCCATCCTAGACTGGGTGATGTGTAACGAGAAGGGACTAATTAGCAATCTTGTTGTGCGAGGCCCCTTAGGGAAGAGTGACCATAATATGGTAGAATTCTTTATTAAGATGGAAAGTGACACAATTAATTCAGAAATTAGGGTCCTGAACTTAAGGAAAGCTAACTTCGACGGCATGAGGCGTGAATTGGCTAGAATAGACTGGCAAATGATACTTAAAGGATTGATGGTGCATAGGCAATGGCAAACATTTATAGATCACATGGATGAATTTCAACAATTGTACATCCCTGTCTGGAGTAAAAATAAAACAGGGCTCAACCGTGGCTAACAAGGGAAATTAAGTATAGTGTTAGATGCAAGGAAGAGGCATATAAATTGGCCAGAAAAAGCAGCAAACCTGAGGACTGGGAGAAATTTAGAATTCAGCAGAGAAGAACAAAGGGTTTAATTAGGAGGGGGAAAATAGAGTACAAGAGGAAGCTTGCCGGGAACATAAAAACTGACTGCAAAAACTTCTATAGATATGTGAAGAGAAAAAGATTAGTTAAGACAAACGTAGGTCCCTTGCAGTCGGACTCAGGTGAATTTATAATGGGGAACAAAGAAATGGCAGACCAATTGAACAAATACTTTGGTTCTATCTTCACGAAGGAAGACACAAATAACCTTCCGGATGTACTAGGGGACCGAGGGTCTAGTGAGAAGGAGAAACTGAAGGATATCCTTATTAGGCGGGAAATTGTGTTGGGGAAATTGATTGGATTGAAGGCCGATAATTCCCCAGGGCCTGATTGTCTGCATCCCAGAGCATTTAAGGAAGTGGCCCTAGAAATAGTGGATGCATTGGTGATCATTTTCCAACAGTCTATCGACTCTGGATCAGTTCCTATGGACTGGAGAGTAGTTAATGTAACATCTCTTTAAAAAAGGAGGGAGAGAGAAAACGGGTAATTATAGACCGGTTAGCCTGACATCAGTAGTGGGGAAAATGTTGGAATCAATTATTAAGGATGAAATAGCAGCGCATTTGGAAAGCAGTGACAGGATCTGTCCAAGTCAGCATGGATTTATGAAAGGGAAATCATGCTTGACAAATCTTCTGCAATTTTTTGAGGATGTAACCAGTAGAGTGGACAAGGGAGAACCAGTGGATGTGGTGTATTGAAAAGGCCTTTTGACAAGGTCCCACATAAGAAATTGGTGTGCAAAATCAAAGCACATGGTATTGGGGGTAATGTACTGCGTGGATAGAGAATTGGTTGGCAGACAGGAAGCAGAGAGTCGGGATAAATGGATCCTTTTCGAATTGGGAGGCAGTGACTAGTAGGGTGCCGCAGGGCTCAGTGCTGGGACCTCTGCTCTTTAAAATATACATTAATGATTTGGATGAAGGAATTGAGTGTGATATCTCCAAGTTTGCAGATGACACTAAACTGGGTGGCGGTGTGAGCTGTGAGGAGGACGCTAAGAGGCTGCAGGGTGATTTGGACAGGTTAGGTGAGTGGGCAAATGCATGGCAGATGCAGTATAATGTGGATAAATGTGAGGTTATCCACTTTGGGGGCAAAAACACGAAGGCAGAATATTATCTGAATGGTGGCAGATTAGGAAAAGGGGAGGTGCAACGAGACCTGGGTGTCATGATTCATCAGTCATTGAAAGTTGGCATGCAGGTACAGCAGGCAGTGAAGAAGACAAATGGCATGTTGGCCTTCATACCTAGGGGATTTGAGTATAGGAGCAGGGAGGTCTTACTGCAATTGTACAGGGCCTTGGCGAGGCCTCACCTGGAATATAGTGTTCAGTTTTGTTCTCCTAATCTGTGGAAGGACGTTCTTGCTATTGAGGGAGTGCAGCGAAGGTTCACCAGACTGAATCCAGGGATGGCTGGACTGACATATGAGGAGAGACTGGATCAACTGGGCCTTTATACACTGGAGTTTAGAAGGATGAGAGGTGATCTCATAGAAACGTATAAGATTCTGACGGGACGAGACAGGTTAGACGCGGGAAAAATGTTCCCGATGTTGGGAAAGTCCAGAACCAGGGGACACAGTCTTAGGATAAGGGTTGGGCCATTTAGGACTGAGATGAGGAGAAAATTCTTCACTCAGAGAGTGCTTAACCTGTGTAATTCCCTGCCGCAGAGAGTTGTTGATGCCAGTTCATTGGATATATTCAAGAGGGAGTTAGATATGGCCCTTACGGCTAAAGAGATATGGAGAGCAAGCAGGAAAGGGGTACTGAGGGAATGATCAGCCATGATCTTATTGAATGGTGGTGCAGGCTCGAAGGGTCGAATGGCCTACTCCTGCACCTATTTTCTATGTTTCTATGTTTCCAGGAGACCCACTGTGTCTTTTCCTCCAGTCAGAAAAACAACCATTCACCATTACTCTCTGTTTTCTATCCCTTAGCCAATTTTGTATCCACGCAGCCACTGCCACTTTAATCCCATGGGCTTCAATTTTACTAACAAGTTGATTACGTGGTACTTTATCAAACGTCTTTTGAAAGTCCATATAGACAACATCAACCGTACTACCCTCATCAACCCTCTACACTAATTCATCAAAGAACCCAATCACATTAGTGAAACACAATTTGCCTTTAACAAATTAATGCTGGCTTTCATTTATTAACCCATATTTTTCCAAATGGCAATTAATTTTGTTCTGGATTATTTTATCTAAAAGTTTCCCCATCACTGACATTAGGCTGACTGGGCTATTGTTGCCAGGTTTATCCTTCTCCCCTTTTTTGAAAAGTGGATTAACATTTGCAACCTCCAGTCCCCTGGCATCACTCCCATATCTAAGGAAAATTGGAAGATTGTGGCCAGAGCCTCTGCAATTTCCACTCTTACTTCCCTCAACAACCTAGGATACACACATCCCGACTGGATGACTTTTCTACTTTGAGCGCTGCCAACCTTTTAAGTACCACTTCTGCATCTATTTTTATCCTATCCAATTTCTCTACTACCTCCTCCTTTACTGTGATATTGGCAGCATTCTCTTCTTCAGTGAATACAGATCCAAAGTATTCATTTAGTATCTCGGCCATGCTATCTGCCTCCACAAGAAGATTTCCTTTTGGTCCCTAATTCGCCCCGCCCTTCTTTTGATATCCTTTACTATTTATATATATTTATGAAATATTTTTGGGGTTCCTTTTACTCACGAATTTATTCTCATACACGCTCTTTGCCCCTCTTATTTTTTTTAGTTCTCCCGCATACTACCTATATTCAGCTTAGTTCTTGACTGTATTATGAACCTAACATTCATCAAAAGCCTCCTTTTTATGTTTTGTTTTAATCTCTATGGCCCTGATTTCCCGGGGCCTACGGGTCCGTATGCAATGCGTAGGTGCCCATAAGGGCCCTGCAAGTCCCGGGTTTTTGTGCATGAAGACTTGAAAGATCCAACACATCTTAGGGAAAAGAGCATCCGTGGGCGGAGAGTTGGACTATTTTCCCAAATACTGTCCAGTGAATGCCCATGAAATTATTACGCTTGGTAAAAGCAGGCTTAAGGCCTGCTGTTAGCAGCGTAAGAGTTTAAATGAACATAAAAATAATTTAAAAAAATTATTTATACATAAAAAACACCTGTAAAATAAGTTCAGGTTATTTTTAGTCCCTTTAAAATGTTTACATTTATTTTTCACAAAATTACTTTTTTGTTTGAAATATTTAATTAAATTGTATTTTAATTAATTTTAAATATAGAATTTATTTTATTTATTTGGTATGTAGATGTGTTTTTTATGTGATGCCCATTCATGCTTATGGGAGTTCCGTATAAAAGTGGAATCCCCATAAGCATGAATGGGGATTCCCTTTTATTGGTTGGGCTGACCCATGTGATCCCAGGTGCACTTGCAAACCGTCTGAGCCCCTGGGGTATGTGGGCCTTTATACATGTCTATGCATAGAAGCCCAGGAGCACGACTCTCCATGGATCCCCAGGCAAAAGGTAGGCGTAGAGATAATTTGTGGATCGGAGTCATTTCCCTGCGATAAGTCTCCAACCACAAATTCAGGCTCTATGGGGGAGAAATTCAGTTGGTTAGCACCACCCGTTAGTGCCCCAGTGAAGATAAGCTACGGCGCGGAGAGTTTGCGTTCACTTGCGCCGGCCACTCGCTGACATCACCGAGTGTGCAACGCCCCTAGAGCACCGTGTTTGCAAAATCGACCCTTTCGCCTGCTGTAGCACAAGACGCTGAGACCGGCAGGGGCAAGCAGTCAATCCAGTGACGGTCCAGGGGCAATCTCGTCCAGAGTGCAAGGTAAGTGCTGAAATTTAAGTTTTTAAACTTTTATTTATTTGTTACAGTAGTGGGGAAGTGTGGGTTAAGTTTATTGAAATTTTCAAGAATACCGGCATCCTAGCAAACCAAAATTGAGTAGGCCTCCTGTGCTACCACGCTATTAGTGCTCTAAGAGGATTTTAGTGCTCCACTCCCCTCTTGGGGTGATACAACTGAATATCGCACTTTGAGGCAGTAGATATTGCCAGGCGCTAAAGGTACTGCCCCGGCGGTGTCACCACCTCAAAGTGGGCAATACCAAATTTATAGCCCGTATCTTTAGTCATCCAGGGAGATCTAGCTTTGGATGCCCTTTCTTTCCTCTTCGTGGGAACGTCTGTAGTCTGTACCTGAATTATCTCCTCCTTGAAGACCTCCCATTGCTCATTTACGATTTTACCTGCCAATCTTTGATTCAAATCCACTTGGGCCAAATCCTATTTCAACTCACTGAAATGAGCCCTCTTACACTTAAGTATTTTCAATTTGATTTTCTTTTGTCCTTTTCCATAACTTCTCTAAACCTAATGATATTGTGATCACTGTTTCCCAAATGCTGAAACATGCTCCACTTGCTCCACTTCATTTCCCAGATCTAGACCCAGCAGGGCTGGAAATATTCTGATTGAGAAAGTTCTCTTGTACACATTTCAGGAATTGCTGCCCCAGGTATTTTCCCAGGCAATGTTAGGACAATTGAAGTCCCCCGTTATCAATACTCTAGCATTCTTGCATCTTTTTGCAATTTGCCTGAAAATTTGCTCCTCTATCTTCTTCCCACTATTTGGTGGCCAATAGTATATACCCAGCAGCCTACTAGCGCCTCTGTTGTTCCTTAATTCTAACTAAATAGATTCTGTATTCGCTGCTCTCGATGTGGTCTCCTCTACATTGGGGAGACCAAACGTAGATTGGGTAACCGCTTTGCAGAACACCTCCATTCAGTCTGTAAGCGTGACCCTGAGCTTCCAGTCGCCTGTCACTTTATTTCTCCTCTCCACTCATACTCTGATCTCTCCGTCTTCGGCCTCTTACACTGTTCCAATGAAGCTCAACGCAAGCTCAAGGAACAGCACCCCCTCTTTCGTTTAGGCACTTTACAACCTTTTGGACTCAACATGGAGTTCACCAGTTTCAAACCATAATCTCTGCCCCTATTTTTTTTTCTGCTTACCCACGGCAGCTGTTGATAATTCTGCCATCTCCATTTACACCCCTGTTTCTTAACTTGTTCCATTACCATCTGTTTGCCTTGCACCATCATCCCTTTTGTCATTTAATCTCTTCTGCCTTCCATCGTATCACAGACCTTCCTTTTGTTCTTTCCTCCCCTATCCCCTTTCCCTGCCACTTGCTTAAAAACTTGTTACATCTCTAACTTTTTCCAGTTCTAACGAAGGGTCATCGACCTAAAATGTTAACTCTGTTTCTCCCTACGAATGCTGCCTGACCTGCTGAGTATTTCCACTGTTTTCTGTGTTTATTTTAGATGCCAGCATCCACAGTATTTTGCTTTTGCAAATAGGTTCTGTTCCGGATAAATAATTAATGTGCTGTAAAACTGGGGAAGCCAGTGAGGAGGACATTGAAAAAGTTGAGCCTGGAGGTAGCATTTGATGTGGCATATAAAAAGAGTACATGTCCACAGATCCCTGAAGGTGGCAGGCCAGGTAGATAAGTTGATTAAGAAGGCATACGGAATACTTGCCTTTATTAGACGAGACATAGAATACAAGAGCAGAAAGGTTATGCTTGAACTGTAAAAAAACACTAGTTAGGCCACAACTAGAGTACTGGGTGGAGTTCTGGTCACCACATTACAGGAAAGATGCGATTGCATTAGAGAGGGGTACAGAGGAGATTTACAAGGATGTTGTCTGGACTGGAGAATTTTAACTATGAGGAAAGATTGGATAGGCTGGGGTTGTTTTCTTTGAAACAGAGGATGCTGAGGGGCAACCTTATGGAGGTGCAAAAAATTAGGACGCATTTATTTGTACTGCCAAAATGCTCCACCCTTTGTTTCTGATTGGTCCCGTTGGAGAATAAGCCATATGCTGAAGTTTCACAGGAATGTGTCACTGGAACCACCCATCCCAAGGTCTCACTGACTTTGCAAATTGTAACTCAATCCACCTTGATTTCCTGAAGCGACAGAGGACAGAGGTCCCCAGAAGACATCAAGGACCAGCCAAAGTGCTTTACCCCAGTCCAAATGCATGCCTTCCCCAGCCAAAGTGCCTTACACCAATGCAAGTGCATGACGTTACCCTCCCACCCCACCATGGATGGGGCATTGGATACGGATTTGTAACAGGTTTATTGGGTATGAAGTGAATAGTGACAGTGTCGTGACTTCTCGATATCATCCACTCCAACGATGTCCCTTGTAGGGGGTTGGAAGAACTTGATCCGTCTTCCCTGAGTTCCCTCTCTCCCCTCCCCCACCCGCGTCTCTCTCCACCTCCCCACACCCCAGGCTCTCTTTCTCTCCCCCAGTCTCTCTCTGTCTCCTCCAGTCTCTCCCCCCCCCCACCCTCTCTCTACCCCCCCACCATCTCTCTCTCTACCCCCCACCCCAGCCTCTCTCTCCCCCCAGCCTCCCTCTCTCTCCCCCCAACAGCCTCCCTCTCTCTCCCCCCCCAGCCTCCCTCTCTCTCCCCCCCAGCCTCCCTCTCTCTCCCCCCCCCAGCTTCTCTCCACTCCCAGCTTCTCTCTCTCTTTCTCTCTCTCTCTCTCTCTCTCTCTCCCCCCCAGCCTCTCTCTCTCTCTCTCTCTCTCTCTCCCCCACAGCCTCTCTCTCTCTCTCTCTCTCTCCCCCAGCCTCTCTCTCTCTCTCTCTCCCCCCCAGCCTCTCTCTCTCTCTCTCTACCCCCCAGCCTCTCTCTCTCTCTCCCCCCCAGCCCCTCTCTCTCCCCCTCCCCTCCCAGCCCCTCTCTCTCTCTCTCCCTCCCCCCCCCAGCCTCTCTCTCCCCGCCCCCCAGCCTCTCTCTCTCCCCCCCCCAGCCTCTCTCTCTCTCCCCCCCAGCCTCTCTCTCTCTCTCTCCCCCCCCCCAGCCTCTCTCGCCCCCCCTCCCCCCAGCCTCTCTCCCTCTCCCCTCCCCCCAGCCTCTCTTTCTCTCTCTCTCTCTCCCTCTCCTCCCCAGCCTCTCTCTCTCCTCCCCAGCCCCTCTCTCTCTCTCCCCCCCAAGCCTCTCTCTCTCCCCCCCCCCCAGCCTCTCTCTCTCTCTCTTCCCCCCCCCAGCCTCTCTCTCTTCCCCCCCCCAGCCTCTCTCTCTCTCTCTCCCCCTCCAGCCTCTCTCTCCCCCCCCAGCCTCTCTCTCTCCCCCCGAGCCTCTCTCTCTCTTCCCCCCCCCAGCCTCTCTCTCTCTCTTCCCCCCCCAGCCTCTCTCTCTCTCTCTCTCCCCCCCCCCCACCAGCCTCTCTCTCTCTCTCTCCCCCCCCCAGCCTCTCTCTCTCTCCCCCCCCCCCAGCCTCTCTCTCTCCCCCCCCAGCCTCTCTCTCTCGCCCCCCCCCAGCCTCTCTCTCCCCCCCAGCCTCTCTCTCTCTCTCGCTCCCCCCCAGTCTCTCTCTCTCGCCCCCCCCCCCAACCTCTCTCTCCCCCCCCTCGCCCAGCCTCTCTCTCTCTCTCTCCCTCAGCCTCTCTCTCTCTCCTCCCCTATCCCTCAGCCTCTCTCTCTCTCCCATCCCTCAGCCTCTCTATCCCCTCCCCCATACCTCAGCCTCTCTCTCTCCACCCCACTCCGCCCCTCTCAGCCTCTCTCTCCCCCCCCTCCCTCAGCCTCTCTCTTCCCCCCCTCCCTCCCTCCCTCAGCCTCTCTCTTCCCCCCTTCCCTCCCTCCCTCAGCCTCTCTCGCCCCACTCCCTCCCTCCCTCAGCCTCTCTCTCCCCCCTCCCTCCCTCAACCTCTCTCTCCCCCTCCCTCCCTCAGCCTATCTCTCCCCCCTCCCTCCCTCAGCCCCCTCCCTCCCTCAGCCTCTCTCTCCCCCCTCCCTCCCTCAGCCTCTCTCTCCCCCCTCAGCCTCTCTCTCCCCCCTCAGCCTTTCTCTCTCCCCTCCCTCCCTCAGCCTCTCTCTCTCTCCCCCCTCCCTCCCTCAGCCTCTCTTTATCCCCCCTCCCTCCCTCAGCCTCTCTCTCTCCCCCCTCCCTCCCTCAGCCTCTCTCCCCCCTCCCTCCCTCAGCCTCTCTCTCTCCCCTCTCCCTCCCTCAGCCTCTCTCTCTTTCCCCCTCCCTCCCTCAGCCTCTCTCTCCCCCCTCAGCCTCTCTCTCCCCCCCACTCCCCCAGCCTCTCTCTCCCCCCCAGCCTCTCTCTCTCCCCCCTCCCTCCCTCAGCCTCTCTCTCTCCCCCCTCCCTCCCTCAGCCTCTCTCTCTCCTCCCTCCCTCCCTCAGCCTCTCTCTCTCCCCCCTCCCTCCCTCAGCCTCTCTCTCTCCCTCCCTCCCTCCCTCAGCCTCTCTCCTCCCTCCCTCCCTCAGCCTCTCTCTCTCCCTCCCTCCCTCCCTCAGCCTCTCTCTCTCCCCCCTCCCTCAGCCTCTCTCCTCCCTCCCTCCCTCAGCCTCTCTCTCTCCCCCTCCCTCCCTCAGCCTCTCTCTCTCCCTCCCTCCCTCCCTCAGCCTCTCTCCTCCCTCCCTCCCTCAGCCTCTCTCCCCCTCCCTCCCTCAGCCTCTCTCTCCCCCTCCCTCAGCCTCTCTCTCGCCCCCCTCCCTCAGCCTCTCTCTCTCCCCGCTCCCTCCCTCAGCCTCTCTCTCTCTCCCTCCCTCAGCCTCTCTCTCCACCCTCAGCCTCTCTCTCCACCCTATTCCCCCAGCCTCTCTCTCCCCCCCAGCCTCTCACTCTCCCCCCTCCCTCCCTCCCTCCCTCAGCCTCTCTCTCCCCCCCAGCCTCTCACTCTCCCCCCTCCCTCCCTCAGCCTCTCTCTCCCCCCCAGCCTCTCACTCTCTCCCCCCCAGCCTCCCTCAGCCTCTCTCTCCCCCCCAGCCTCTCACTCTCCCCCCTCCCTCCCTCAGCCTCTCTCTCCTCTCTCTCCACCCTCAGCCTCTCTCTCCCCCCTATTCCCCCAGCCTCTCTCTCCCCCCCCAGCCTCTCACTCTCCCCCCCCAGCCTCTCACTCTCCCCCCCAGCCTCTCACTCTCCCCCCAATCTCTCTCTCTCACTGCCATGCTCTCTCCCCCCCAAGCTCTCTCCCTCTCCCCGAGCTCTCTCTCTCTAACCCAACCCCCGAGCTCTCTCTCTCTCTCTCTCACCCCCCAAGTTCTCTCTCTCTCTCTCTCTCTCTCCTCCCCAAGCTATCGCTCTCTTCCTCTCCCAGGCTCTCTCTCTCTCTCTCTTCCTCCCCCAGGCTCTCTCTTATGCCCCCGCCGCCGCTCGGGACTCGCGGCTCATGGGAGGTGCGATTGGTTGTAGGGTCCCACTTCCGGTTCGGGGTCAACCTCTCTCTCCCCGCAGCCTCTCTCTCGCCATTTGGCTCAGGCCCGCCACCAACGGCTGCCTCTCGCCGCCATCAGCTCCCTCCCGCTGCCATCGCCCCGCTGCTGCGGCCATTTCTCTCCCCTCAGCCTCTCTCTTGCCATCGAGCCCCTCCCGCCGCCATCGGGCCCAGGCCGGCTGGGGGGAGAGATTCGGGGCCTCAGGTCCAGCTGCTCGCACCACGCACATGGAATGATTCGGGCTGGGAGGGGGGCGGAGCTTGACAGGGGGTGACACCTGTCTGTCAAAAAAAGTGCAGTACAAATAGTTAGTCTCCTAAAATTATGAGGAGCCTAGATAGAGTGGCTAGGAAAGACCTATTGCCCTTAGCAGAGGAGTCAACAACCAGGGGGCATAGATTTAAAGTAATTGGTAGGAGGTTTAGAGGGGATTTGAGGGGAAATCTTTTCACCCAGCGGGTGGTGGGGGTCTGGAACTCACAGCCTGAAAGGGTGGTAGAGGCAGAAACCCTCACCACATTTAAAAACTACTTGGATATGCACTTGAAATGCCGTAACCTAGCGGGCTATGGACCAAGAGCTGGAAAGTGGGATTAGGCTCGATAGCTCTTTGTCAATCCGCATGAACACGATGGGCTGAATGGCCTCACTCCGTGCTGTAAATTTCTATGATTCAACACTAAGTTGTTGTCAAATGGTCATTTTTAAATGTTTCAAAGTAGTTTACTGCCCTCAGCATTTGAATTCCCATGTGCTGCTAAAATATTTAAAGTAATCACAGAATTTAGCACCTGCTGTAGAATTTCTTCCCTCCTGTTTTCTCTTTTGTTTTCCTTCCAAAAACAACAATTGGAATCACTGCCTGATATTCCGATACCCAACCCTGATATCCTGATTCTGAATGGTGTCAGAGGACAGCAATCTTTTAATCTCTATTGATATGCAACACTTTTATCCTCATACATTTCATGTGGCACTTGCATTTGAAGTCTCCAAAGTGTGAAATGTGTGGGGATTATATAACCCATTGGCCTCAGTCGGTTTTGCAGACACTTTGTCTTCAGTTTAACAAGTGAATGTGCTAGGTGGGGACTAAAGGTAGTAATCTCCGGATTACTCCTGGTGCCATGAGCCAGTGAGTACAGAAACAGGAGGATAGAGCAGATGAATGTGTGGCTGGAGAGATGGTGTAGAAGGGAGTGCTTTAGATTCCTGAGGCATTGGGATCACTTCTGGGGGAGGTGGGATCTGTACAAGCTGGACAGGTGCACCTCAACAGAGCCGGGACTAATATCCTCGCGAGGGTGGGGGGGTTGCTAGTGCTGTTGGGGAGAGTTTAAACTAGCTTGACAGGGGGATGGGAACTAGAAAATAGATTCAGTAGGGAGGGGAGTAAAGCTGGAATTAGAAAGCAAAAATAAAGAAAGTGAGTTTGAAGGAGAGAGGAAACAAGCAGGAAAAAAGGGTAAAAAAATAAATTTAAAGCTCTTTGTCTAAATGCACGTAGCATTCGTAAAAAAATAGATGAGTTGACAACACAAATAGATACAAATGGGTATGATCTGATAGCCATTACAGAGACGTGGTTGCAAGGTGACCAGGACTGCAAACTAAATATTCAGGGGTATTTGACAATCTGGAAGGACAGACAGAAAGGAAAAGGAGGTGGGGTAGCTCTGTTGATAAAGGATGGAATCACTTCACGATATTGGCTCAAATGATCAGGCTGTTGAAACAGTTTGGAATAATAACGGGAAAATGTAATTGATGGGCGTAGTCTATAAGCCCCCTAACAGTAGCAACTCTGTTGGTCTGAGTATAAACTAGGAAATAGTGAGGGCTTGTAAAAAGGGAACAGCAATAATCATGGGTGATTTTAACCTCCACATTGATTGGACAAATCAAATTGGTCTGGGTAGCCTTGAGGAGGAGTTTATAAAGTGCATAAGGGATGGGTTCCTTGAGCAGTATGTAACTGAACCAACCAGTGGGCAGGCTATCTTAGATCTGAACCTGTGTGATGAGACAGGACTAATAAACAATCTCCTAGTAAAGGATCCCCTTGGAATGAGTGATCATAGCATGTTTGAATTTCAAGTTCAGATGGAGGGTGAGAAAGTTTGATCTCAAACCAGCGTACTAAGCTTAAATAAAGGAGACTACAAAGGTATGAGGGCAGAGTTGGCTAAAGTTGACTGGGATAATAGATGCAAGTGTAGGACGATTGATGAACAGTGGCATACATTTAAGGAGATATTTCACAACTCTCAAGAAAAATATATTCCAGTGAGGAGGAAAGGGTGTAAAAGAAAAGATAGTCATCTGTAGCTAACTAAAGAAATAAAGGACGGTATCCAATTAAAATCAAGGGCATGCAAAGTGGCCAAAACTAGTGGGAGGACAGAAGATTGGGAAACTTTTAAAAGCCAGCAAAGAATGAATAAAAAAATGATTAAGAAAGGGAAGATAGACTATGAAAGTAAACTAGTACGAAATATAAAAACAGATAGCAAGAGTTTCTATAGGTATATAAAAAGAAAAAGAGTGGCTAAATTAAATGTTGTTCCCTTAGAGGATGAGACTGGGGAATTAGTAATGGGGAACATGGAGATGGCAGAAACTCTGAACAAATATTTTGTATCAGTCTTTACGGTAGAGGACACTAAAAATATCCCAACAGTGGATAGTCAAAGGGCTATAGGGAGGAAGGAACTTAACATACTCACAATCACTAAGGAGGTGGTATTTAGTAAGATAATGGGACTAAAGGCAGATAAATCCCCTGGACCTGATAGCTTGTATCCGAAGGTCTTAAGAGAAGTAGCGGCAGGGATAGTGGATGAATTGGTTGTAATCAAATTCCCTGGATTCTGGGGAAGTCCCAGCAGATTGGAAAACTGCAAATGTAATGCCCCTATTTAAAAAAGGCAGACAAAAAGCAGGAAACTATAGACCAGTTAGCCTAACATCTGTGGTTGGGAAAATGTTGGAGTCCATTATTAATAAAGCAGTAGCAGGACATTTGGAAAAACATAATTCAGCCAGGCAGTGTCAGCATGGATTTATGAAATGGAAGTCATGTTTGTCAAATTTGCTGGAATTCTTTGAGAATGTAATGAACAGGGTGGATCAAGGGGAACCAGTGGATGTGGTGTTTTTGGACTTCCAGAAGGCATTTGACCAGGTGCCACGTAAAAGGTTACTGCACAAGATAAGAGCTCACGGGGTTGGGGATAACATATTAGCATGGATAGAGGATTGGCTAACTAACAGAAAACAGAGAGTCAGGATAAATGGTTCATTCTTGGGTGCCACAGGGATCAGTGCTGGGATCACAACTATTTACAATCTATATTAATGACTCAGAAGAAGGGACCGAATATAACGTAGCCAAGTTTACTGATGATACAAAGATGGGGGGGGAAAGCATGTGTGAGGAGGACACAAAAAATCTGCAAAAGGACATAGACAGGCTAAGTGAGTGGGCAAAAATTTGGCAGATGGAGTATAATGTTGGAAAGTGTGAGGTCATGCACTTTGGCAGAAAAAAGTCAAAGAGCAAGTTGTTATTTTCATGGAGAAAAATTGCAAAGTGCTGCAGTACAGCAGGACCTGGGGGTACTTGTGCATGAAACACAAAAAGTTAGTACGCAGGTACAACAAGTGATCAGAAAAACCAATGGAATGTTGGCCTTTATTGCAAAGGGGTTGGAGTATAAAAGCAGGGAAGTCTTGCTACAGTTATACAGGGTATTGGTGAGGCCACACCTGGAATTCTGCGTGCAGTTTTGGTTTCTATATTTAAGAAAGGATATACTTGCTTTGGAGACAGTTCGGAGAAGGTTCACTAGCTTGATTCCGGAGATGAGGGGGTTGACTTATGAGGAAAGGTTGAGTAGGTTGGGCCTCTACTCATAATAATTCAGAAGAATGAGAGATGAGCTTATCAAAACGTATAAAATTGACAAGGTGGATGCAGAGAGGATGTTTCCACTGATAGGGGAGACTAGAACTAGGGGGCATAATCTTAGAATAAGGGGTTGCCCATTTAAAACTAAAATGAGGAAGAATTTCTTCTCTCAAGAGGGTTGTAAATCTGTGGAATTCGCTGTCTCAGAGCGTTGTGGAAGCTGGGTCATTGAATAAATTTAAGACAGAGATAGACAGTTTCTTAACCAATAAGGGATTATGGGGTTATGGGGAGCGGACGGGGAAGTAGAGTTGAGTTCATGATCAGATCAGCCATGATCGTATTAAATGGCGGAGCAGGCTCGAGGGGCTGTATGGCCTACTCCTGCTCCTATTTCTTATATTCTTATATTCTTAATGAGTTACGAGACAATAGGGATTAGAAGATTTGTGTACAATGCTATCACTGAAATTCAGAACACATATTGATCAAGCCGGTATTAACTACCTGCTACTTACACTGAGATACCACTTAACACAGCGGCAAAAAGTGACACCACTATTCCCGTCGAACTGTAAAGAGTCAACTTAAGATAAAAGTTCTTCAAAATGATCTTTATGCTTTGCAAATTTCACAGGCTCTGGGTCTGGTGATAGGACCTGGATTAGAAACATAGAAACATTGAAATTAGATGCAGGAGTAGGCCATTTGGCCGTTCGAGCCTGCATCACCATTCAATAAAATCATGGCTGATTATTCACCTCAGTACTTCTTTCCTGCTTTCTCTCCATACCCCTTGATCCCTTTAACCGTAAGGGTCACATCTAACTCCCTCTTGAATATATCTAATGAACTTGCATCAACAACTTTCTGCGGTAGAGAATTCCACAGGTTAACAACTCTCTGAGTGAAGAAGTTTCTCCTCATCTCAGTCCTAAATGGCTTTCCCCTTATCCTTAGACTATGACCCCTGGTTCTGGACTCCCCCAACATTGGGAACATTCTTCCTGCATCTAACCTGTCTAGTCTCATCAGAATTTTATGTGTTTCTATGAGATCCCCTCTCATTCTTCTAAACTCCAATGAATACAAGCACAGTCGATCCAGTCTCTCCTCATATGTCAGTCCTGCCATCCTGGTGAACCAGTCTGGTGAACCTTCGCTGCATTCCCTCAATAGCAAGAACGAACTTCCTCAGATTAGGAGACCAAAACTGAACACAATATTCCAGGTGAGGCCTCACCAAGGCCCTGTACAACTACATTAAGACCTCCCTGCTCCTATACTCAAATCCCCTAGCTATGAAGGCCAACATGCCATTTGCCTTCTTCACCGCCTGCTGTACCTCATGCCAACTTTCAATGACTGATGTACCATGACACCCAGGTCTCGTTGCACCTCCCCTTTTCCTAATCTGCCGCCATTCAGATAATATTCTGCCTTCATGTTTTTGCCACCAAAGTGGATAACCTCACATTTATCTACATTATAATGCATCTGCCATGCATTTGCCCAATCACCTAACCTGTCCAAGTCACCCTGCAGCCTCTTAGCATCCTCCTCACAACTCACACCGCCACCCAGCTTAGTGTCATCTGCAAACTTGGAGATATTACACTCAATTCCTTCATCTAAATCATTGATGTATATCGTAAATAGTTGGGGTCCCAGCACTGAGCCCTGTGGCATCGCACTCGTCACTGCCTGCCATTCTGAGAAGGACCCGTTTATCCCTACTCTCTGCTTCCTGTCTGCCAACAGTTCTCTATCCACGTCAATACATTACCCCCAATACCATGTGCTTTAATTTTGCACACCAATCTCTTGTCAAAAGCCTTTTGAAAGTCCAAATACACCACATCCACTGATTCTCCCTTGTCCACTCTACTAGTTACATCCTCTAGATATTCAGGGACTGAGATCTTCTTTTTGGGAGTTTCAACTTGCTGAAGCTATGAATCTGAACCAATGAAAACATGCATTGTATGAGAACATGCAGAGAGAAACTATTTATGCTGGTGGAGATTCTAGAACTAGGGGACATACCCTAAAAGTTAGAGCCAGGCCTTTCAGGAGTGAAGATAGGAAACAATTGTATACACAAAGGGTGGTAGTAGTTTGGAATTCTCTTCTGCAAAAGTTGATGCAAGGTTAATTGTTAATTTAAGGATGAAAGGGTGGTAGAGCCAGGTGGGGGAGTGGAACTAGCTGAAGTGCTCCTGCAGAGAGCCAACACGTGCTCAACGGGCCGAATGGCCTCCTCCTGTGCTGTAACCATTGTAAAGGATTAATATCTTCACAGAACCAACAGTCACAAAGACCAATCTTGTTAATGGCTCCACTTCCTGGAGTATTATAAATGTGCTTGTTAAGTTAATGCCTTCTTTGCTGTAAAACACAATTTTGTTGATGGGTTTACGCAAAGACCCTGTCCTTGAAGCCAGACTTGTTGATGGCCTCACAGAGGCGATGATTGTAATTGCATTCGATTGTTAATGCTTCTTTCCTATAAAGCACAGGTGGCAGTTTTGTTGACGGCTTTACACAACAACCTTGGGACCGAAATTCAGGGTCTCAGAAAGTCCCATTACTGCCCGTTTGCGGCGGAATCCCGTGGCCGCTGCTTTGTGATCAAATGGCAGTCCCGACCCAAATTCAGGTCGGGGATTTTTCGCTCTGGACCTGATTCCACCACAATGCTGATGACCGCCGTAAGCCTATCATCAGAACGTGCACCACCGCTCTCCCTCACCTGCAAAATAAACCGCCCAAAATTCAACAAAAAAAGTTAATCCCCCGCCGCGCGGTGCCCCCGACAGCTTTTTCTGTCAGTGCACCTTATCCGGAATGAGTGCGGCCCGGCAGCGCGGCGGCCCTTCAAGGGGAGGGCCCACTGCCGCGGCTGCCATGTATTTATTTTTGCCGGCCGACTTCAGCAAGATAGTGCCCACGGGTTCGGCCGGGTCGCCAACGGCCATCCTGGAATCCCCTATTGGATGCCAGGCCATTGGCCGTTGGCCTGGCCCGGCCCGGCTGAAACCCTTCCTGTTGGCCCAGTGGCCAAAGATAAAAAATGACAGGTTCTCTCCCCTTTAACGGAGGGGAAATAGCGTGGTGATGTACACAAACTGTGACGTCACCACCACTCCACCGCTGATTGACAGCGGCGGACTCCCGGTCCCGACCCAAATTCAGCCCCTCAGCCTGCCTTCCTGTCGATCTCCTGCCCCCACTATGACCGACTTCCGGTGAGACTTTGAAAACATTTCAAAGTCCTGAAAATTGATTATCCGGCCACCTCATGGATTCCAGCGGTAAAACCAGGTAGGAAACTCATAAGTGTGTCAGCTTTCTGGTGTACCTGAATTTCAGCCCCCTAGTCTTTAAAAGCCAGATTTGTTGATGGCCCTACGGAGTCGACTATTGTAAATATGCCCGCTGGCTAATGCTTTCTGTCTGAGAGACATGATCATAAAGGACAGAGAAGATGGGACCAGATCATGAGATTGGAACATGATAATTCAATCATTAACGGAACGAGGCAAAGCTCCGACAGCCATCAACAAGAAATGTGACGATTGTATATTGAAGAAAGGTATAAGAAAGTTATCATCTAGACCCTTCGCCACGTGGAGGAGACAACTTCAAGGAGGGAAGAAGAAAGGGTGTCCAGCGAAGCATCCCACGTCAGTGCGTTCCATCGTCCTTGGTTGTACGGGAAGTAAAGCCTGTATTTTAACCAAGTCATTACTGTCCAAGTTTGTGTAATGCATGCTGTGTGTGTTTAATAAACTGTTCTGGTTTACTAAAGCGAGTAACCTTGTCGTCACCATTTATGCCAGTCAAATCTAAGTAAATAAGGACACTTAAAATTTCCTACACCATTCTATGATTCTATGACTGTTATTTAGAC